>NW_027459038.1:300000-474503 GCF_050624435.1 Tenrec ecaudatus
GCCCTTGCTGGGGGAGGGCAGGGGCATGGGGAGGCATCAGCCCCTGACCCTCTTGAACTTGCACCCGCCAGCGTCCCACGCTGGGGCCCCAGAGTCCCCTCTCAACACCACCCGGTGACCCAGGGCCCCCTAGCTGTCACCGCCGACTTGGTACTTAGGAGACATGCTCTCTGGAGGCGGTTGAGGCTTGTCTTGTGGCCAATAATCATCTCCTACGCCTTCCTTTCCAGTCACTAATTTGATGTCTTCACTTAAAGAAATGCCCATAAGTTGAGGTTTCAGAGGAGAGCTCCTTGAGCTCCCCAGACAACAAGGGGGCCGAGTGTCACCGTCATTATCCTGAGCTGGGAGGGAACACTAGTGTCCCAGAGGCTGGGAATCCGTCACTGCCTGCCCACAGCACAGACAGAGCAGGTGCTGGTTATAATTGTTTCTAGACGTCCTGCCATGCTCAGTTGAATGTCAAAGCCATAAACGTTGCCCGACTACAATCAAACTGGAGTACGCAGACATTTCTGCATCATTGCCGGGTGGAAATACACTGAGTGGAGTTGGATGAGATGGCAGCAAGTGCTTAAGGAGGGGGTGCTGTGGGAATACCAACAAGATGACTGCTAGTCTCCATTTCCTTCTCTCGTCTGCTTTGTGTTTTCTTTCAGGACCAGAAGAAATGATGCATATGTAAGGAAAAAAACTTTTCATTTCCAGAGGAGTTTTCCACCCCACAATCTACCCGCAGCCTCCTTTGAGCAAGCCAGTAAAAGCTTTTTTTTTTTTTTTTTTTTTAACCTGCCTTCTCACTATGACAATTTCCGGAGCTGCTATGTGGCTGTGTTTAAAAGTCCCCCTCGGGATCCAGAGTGCAATCCATATCACAAAGGCATCCTCCCAGTCCTAAATAGCAATGTGACCTCATTTCAGAAGGTTGTTCTTGTTTCCATAGACCCAGAATGGAGTTTAAGCTGTTGATCTTGACTGTGGTTGTCGACTCAGCCTCTCATGGGCACCTCATGGGCAGTGGAGCAAACTGTGCCAATCTGTGCTACCACCAGGACTGGGAGAGGAAGCCAACAGTGGTGGGCCATAGGTCAATGTGTGGAAGGGGATGATCAGGTCTTTCTTCATTATTCTGTTTCAGTCTGGAAACACCACTGAAGCCTCAGTGTCGTAGCAACACACAAACCTTCACTGACAGTCTGGGGCACATTGGCTGCAAATCAAACCCGGGTCTTCCCGGTGAAAGACGATGAGAGGTCTACCACTGAAGCACCGTGGCCCTCACCTCAAACCAGGGCAGTCATTTCCGGAGTTCAAACCAGACCACAATGCAGGATGACTGAGATTGCCACCAGAATCTGATACTGATGCAGAAAAAAACCTAACTACCATTTTATTGACTCCCAATAGGACAAAGATCTGCCCCTTTGGGGTTTTGAGACTTTAAATCCTTACAGCAGGGGTCGCAACCTGTGGGTCGCGACCCCTTTGGGGATCAAATAACCCTTTAACAGGGGTCATCCAATTCATAACGATAGCAAAATTACAGTTATAAAGTAGCAATGAAAATAATTTTATGGTTGCAGGTGACCACAACATGAACTGTATTAAAGGGTGGCGGCATTCAGAAGGTTGAGAACCATTGCCTTACAGAAATAGACAACCTCATATTTCTCCCACGGAGGGGCTAGTCAGTTCAAACCCCTGACCTTGCGATTAGCAGGTTAATGCATAGTCCACTACACCACCAGGGCTCCTAATGATATAATAAGAGATACTATTGTTAGATCTCTCGTGGGAGAAATATACCTCAGTCCTTGGCTTCGCGTGAGAAAGAATTCACTCCGCAGCCTGGATTGTGATCCAAGTGAGTTTTTTGAGAGAAGAAGTTTCAGGTTTACACAGGCACCTCAGGGCCCCTCACCCCTGCACAGCTTGCCTAGAAGCTGCTGGAGAGAAAGTCACTACGTGGGCTCCAGGATCCTGCCTTTTCTTTCTTTTCTTAAATCGTTTTATTAGGGGCTCATACAATTCTTATCACAATCCATACATACATCAATTGTGTAAAGCACATTGTACACTCACTGCCCTCATTATTCTCAAAACATTTGCCTCCACTTAAGCCCCTGGCATCAATCAAGTCCTCATTTTTACCCCTTCCTCCCCCATCCCTCAAGAAACCTTGATAATTTGTGAGTGGTGATATTGGGAGGGTAGAGGGAGGGTGGATTGGAAAGAGGAAACCGATTACAAGTATCTACATGTGACCTCCTCCCTGGGGGACGGACAACAGAAAAGTGGGTGAAGGGAGACATCGGAGAGGTCAAGATCCTGCCTTTTCAATTCCTCCACAGAGAGGCATGGTTGATGGTCCTGGTCAACCCCATTGGCTGGATTGAATTCACCTGGCTCAGATGGGCCAATCCAGGTGTAACACCCACCTAGGTGTACCACCCCTTCCTGGCCGGAAGTTTGAACCTGAGCATATGTAATGGATGACCCACTCCCTATGCTAAGCTACCTAACAGTATTTGCAAGATGCCGAGCAATGTTCTAAGCTTTTTGTATATAATAATTCAATTATATCACTTAAGAAGCCTATGTGTGGACTCTATTCTTGCCTCATTTTACAGATGAAAAATCAGTGGCACAGGATGATAAAGCCATGAGCCTATGACCACACAGTGAGGAAGTGGAAAGGAGAGATTTGAACCCAGGCTGCAGAGTCCATGCCTTGGGTGCCTACAGCGCCACATAGGACACAGGAAAGCATGGAGCAGACTCGGCGTAAGACCTAGCATGTATGTGCTAGGACTGCATGAGAGTAGCTGCTACTCAGATCCAGAAGAGAATACAAGGCTATTGCAAAAATTATTTTTTCCAAGAGAGGGTGGAATTCTGCATCTAGTGCGAAATCCCCCAACCTGCACATGGCACAGCTACTTCAGAAGGTTCCCAACAATGTGTGCTGTGTGGCAAACCTAACTGAGCTCAGGGGGAGCTGGTCTGTGGGTTATGTTACCCAGAAGGTGAGCAGTTTGAACTCACCAGCCACCACTCCAAGGGAGAAAGAGAAGGCTTTCTGCTCCGATGGACTTACAGTCTTTGAAGTGGCAGGGAGCATTTCCATGCAGCCTATGATTAGGATCTAGGAGGGTGAGGGTGGATGGAGTTGGTTGAGACCTGGCTTCAGGGCATTTCCCAGAAGGGCTTCCTGCAGTGACTCTGCCTTCAGGAATGTCTGGTGACCCTGAGGGCAGCAAAGTCCTAAGCACACTCAGGCAGTGGTTCTCAACCTTCCTAATACAGGTCCTTTTGTTGTGGTGACCCCCCCCCCCCGACCATTAAATGATTTTCTTGCTACTTCATCACTGTAATTTTGCTACAGTTATGAATTGGACGAGCCCTGTGAAAGGGTCATATGACTCCCAAAGGGGTCGCAACCCACAGGGTGAGAACCACTGCACTAAGGGTTCCCCTTCCGGGCAGCTCTACCAGTGTCTGATGTGCATAGTTCTGTGAGGTGAGAGAAATGAACTTAGTGTCTGCTTCTGGTGACAGTTGATGTGGGTGGGCTTTCTCCCTATGTCAAATCCCTCTCAAGCCATTTGTCACCACAACAGAGGGAGCCACACACATAAAGCAAGAAGAGGAGGCAGCATAGCAGGACGGTAAGCAGAACAAAGATTGAATAAGCACAATTCACTTCAATCATGAATCGGGTGCCCTTGAGATGTGAGGAAGACCCCAGTCTAGTGACATTAGATCAGGTTTAGGGATTGAGTGACGGGACCCTCTTGGCTCCCCTCAGCCCCTATCTTGCTTTCCCATTGACCCTGCCCCTTACATCGTGATTGGTCCTTATTCCAGCATGATGGTTGGTTTCATAATCACAACATGTGGGAATGTGTTAGTCGATAGGTTATACAGGCACAGTCTCTGGAATGGGTAAGGGAGGAGGTGTGACTGGTGACATGACTGGTGGAATGGATCATGTGAAGTGATTTGAGATCGTTGTTCAGACCTGATAGGTCATCCAGGCCTCTAGTTGATCCTGGCAGTACTCTAGTTTAAGGAAACAGAATGTTAGGCATTTAAGTCATATTTAAGCTTAAATTTTGAGCAATAGGCTGTGGCTCACAGTGAGAGTCTATGTGGAGACCCTAAATCCATTTTGAGGGGCCACACATTCAGCCACCATTGAGTTCTTTCCTACTGCTGACCGGCAGTGGAAAGCTTGCGTCCACTCCCCGGGCCAGACTCAGCGATATACGGTCGTGTGCACATCCCAATGAAGGTCCCGCTCATGCTCTCACAGGCCCTCCCGCAACTCCATGAATTGATCCGTCTTCAGGGACAGTTTTGTGACAAAGGTGTTTGTTTTCCATGTCTCATTTAAGCTTTCAGGAGCTCAGGTGGTGATGCTGGATAGTGTTGGACTATTAACAGCAAGATCGCTGGTTCGAAGCCACTAGTCATTCCACAGGAGAAAGATGAGGTTATTGCTTCCTGTAAAGGTAGCAACTTCAGGATCCCTACACAGAGTCACTATGAGTCAGAGTCAGCAGGACAGAATGAGTGTCATTTTATTTAAGTAACTGTGGCTGTGGGTCCTTCCGACACCATTGTGGCCTCATGCAGATGCTCTCCTTCATCCAGAACAGCGGTTTGTGTCTTTTTCTTGTGTAAAACATAGCAAAGGAGTTCCTAATAAAATAAAGTTGAATTGGGAGTCTTTTTTCCCTCAAACAAAGTAAATCCATAAATAGAAATGAGACTATGGTGCTAATAACCAGTTGGAGAGTTGAGAGAGCTGAACTCTCAATCCTGGTAGAAACCCATTGTGACTTTAAAAACTTGCTCAAGGTCATCCATAGCCTATGAGGTTGAGTTGAGCAGACACAAAACAGATGTGTTGGGGAGTAATTGTGTACATTAAGTAAACAATTTATCTTTCTAAAGATTCTGTCTAAAACTTACTTTAAATAGTAAGTTTTCCCCTGGGCTAGGGAAAGGTCAGGGAGCTTAACCCCCTAGTATCCACCCCCTCTCAGCATTCATCATGTTAGGCCAGAGGAGCCAAATCACACCCACTACCCAGGGAGCACTGCTTCCAAAAGCCCATTGCCTGTGCCGGGGCAGAGGGCAGGTACCCGGACCAGAAATGCTGACAGAGTGGAACCAGCGGGCTCAGCCCCCAGCTTCCTGAGAGAGCAGCTGTGATGGTTCACTTTTGGACAAATGTCAATGCATGACTTGGGCAGCACGAAAAGCAGATGTGCAGAGGTTGTTCGCTGTATTCCAGAAGTTCACACACTCCCCGCAGGTTCTTTGGTGGCTTCCACCTTCAATCCCAAAAGGCCACTGCCGTCCAGTGGATTCCAACCACAGTGACCCTATATGGAGTTTTCAAGACTGTAAATCTTCATGGGAGCCAGCAGTCTCATTGTCCCCCTTGGGACAGGGAGCTAGCAGCCCGTTTCACCTCCAGGACCCCTTCCTCTCTAATTCTGGATCCAGTCCCTCCAAATATCCTGCCCTGCCCTTGTCTAGGCTTCTTAAATGCGTTCCATGCTGCCTATGTTAGTCTGGGTGCCTTAGCGAAACAAATCCACAGAAACGCGTATGTATAAGAGAGAGTTTTATGTAAAGGGTGAGTGCACATCAGGAAAACATGCCCGCATTTGCTTATGCACCCGCTTTGTCTTCAGCGATCATGTCGAGATAGGCTGGTGGCTTCTTCCATGTGGGCTTTGTTGTTTCTTAGCTAGATGGCCCCTTGTTTATCTTCCAGTCTTTAAGACCCTGGACACTATATCTTTTGATAGCCGGGCCCAGGGTGCTTAACCACTACACCACAAGGGTTCATTAGCTTGTGACTTATCTCCTGCCATTCACACTAGATGCTCAAAATAGCAGGAAACCAGGTTTCTCCTTTGTGGCCACACCAGGTACTGACAGAACCAAGAACAGAGAAATGCTTAGTTATATATCTTGACTATCATTAGCATATTATATGCCTGGCAATATGTAAGCCTTCGCTCCCCTGACCTCTCACAGTCTCGGTAAAATGAAGCTAATAAAAGTAGTGCTCTCACAAGCTTGGTAGGAGATTAAACAACTCACATAAGGGTACACAGCCTATCAACGAGGAGGCGAGATGAGGCAGTGTGTGGCTGCTGAACCCACACCCTTCACAACACCTGCATTAAAATGACTGAGGGCTATGAGGAACCAGACAGAAGCAGGTTCACACCCCAGATTGAGTCAATTTAACTGCCTATTGTGCCTGACCCTTCTATCTCTGATCTTAGAAATGGGGTTAACAACAACAAAACACTGTAGAAGAAATGTCCAGCAGATGACAGGCACGCGATTAAACAACAAAAAATAAATCACTTAAGTTGAAATTCGAACTCCTGGAAACCCCTCAGACACGTGCAGAAAAGGATTGAGCCCCATGTGGTGTTTCCAGTGCCCCCGTCTTCCCCCCTAAAATGAGCATTTGATAAGGTAATGCCTGGATTGTTCCAAGCCCAAGACTGTGGAGAACTAAAGGAAAACCCAGCATTATGAATCTTTGAGCACAGCCCTGCTGGGAAACCGCCCTGCAGTCACTTGTTGATGACTGGAGGAGGGACAAGAGTAGGGAGAAGAACGAGGACTGAATGTGACACATAAGCAGGGATGGCCTACATTCCATAAAGGAAAAAACTCAAGGTCTGCTTTTCTGGTGCCGGAAAGTTAAAACCCATCTGGTGCAGTTGAAAAGGTGTGTGTGTGGAGTGGGGGGGGGGGGGTGTTAGGGAGGAGGGGCGATGAGTCCAAAGGATGAACTCCATCTGCAATTGTGTCCTCAACTGCTTTCCCCTGCTAGCCACACGATATTTGTGGCTGGCCTGCCCTGCTTTTGTTATCAAGCCCAGAGAGGGCAAGAGACTAGCTCGAAGCCACACTGCAAGTTGGCAGCAGAATCAGGCCGAGAACTCTGGATGCTTAGAAAGCTTCACACAGACCTGAGAAAGTACCAAGGGAAGACCTGTTCGCTAACTGGGCAGCACTCACTGCATGCCAGCGCTGTTCCAGTGCCCCAGCCAGGGCATTGCTCCCTGTGTCTGTGTGTCTTCAGTGATGCACACAGGTGACGGATTGGCTTTTAATAGCATGCTTGGAAGGTTGAGGCCACCCAGCGGCACCTAGAAAGAAGGGCCTGCAAATCTACTTCAGACCAAGCAGCCTTTCCAGACCCTGGGGAGCACAGTTCTTCTTGGACACACAAGGAGGCCAGGAGTTGAAGTTGATTCCATGATGTAGTTGATTCCATGGTTCCCGGTTGTAGCTATACCTAGAGTCCCATCCACATTCATGTTTATATCTCTTCACTCCATGGGGTGCTCATGGCTCCAACTCTTCTGAAGCAGACCACCAGGATTTTGTTTAAGAGGCCTCTGGATAGGTTGGAACCGCCAACCTTTTAGTTTGTAGCTGAGTGCTAAACAACTTGTGCCATGCAGGGTGCTAAGCTCAGAAACTCAGTCGGTGCTTCATGATCTCAGTTGGAATTATAGAGAGGGTCAGTGATGATCCATTGACTGCTGGGTAATTGTTGATGTAGTCTCCCTGTGCAGACATGTAAAGTACCTGAAAACTTAAAATCCAACTCATTGAGTGCATCATCCTGCCGTGCGCCAGCCCAGCAGCATGCTCTGCTGGGGACATTTGGCCATGCCTGGAGACATTCTGAAGAAGGGAGTCCCACTGCCATCTAGTGGGCTGAGACCAGGGATGCTCGCTTAGCATCCTGGTGCAGGGAACAACACAGCCCCACAAGAACGATGTTGGCCAAAATGTCAGCAGAGCTGCCACTGGGAAAATGGTCTAGTCCAAGCGCTGACCTTCGTAGAGGAAGAAAGCCAATCCAGAGCAGCTAAGTGACCTGCTGTGGGTTGCACAGCCTGATTCCAAGCCCAGTACTATACCCAAAGCTGTTACCACGCCCAAAATTAAACAGCAATAGCTGCCCAAAGGCCTCTTAGTTTGAGGACCAAGTAAGACAGTAAATGAGAAAGCCCTTTGACAAATGTGGCATGCTGCACAAACATGAGATGTTATTACCCAGGATCTTTTGATATATGTAAATAGATCTTGTACCAGGTCAGTTAATTTTCCAACTGCTCTATCTGAGCTTTCAGATGGCAGCACCTCTGTCCAACCCAGGAAAGGACTCCTGTGCAGGCTGAGCAGCCCTGGAAAGCCTCATGCCTGGCTTCTCCCACCCCTCAGCTAATCTCCAAGTGATTAATAAGGGCTCTCACTATGTTGTGCCTCCCAGCTGACAGATACTAGGCTATCAAAGCATTCGTATCACCTCCTTGATGCCTGAGGAGGAATATAGTTTCATGTGTGAGAGTGCCCCAACCCGCGGGACTCAGTTATTCGAGGGGTTCCAAGGAGGACCCAGCCTGAAAGAGAAACGGGCGAGAGAGAGGAGCGAGACCAAGCAGATTCTTGTCAAGGTCTGAGTTTATTGCTACACAAGCCTCTCTATAAAGGGTGAGGCAAACAAGGGAGTTCAAAGGGGAGATAAAAAAAAGGAAGGGCGGGGGTGTAGAGCACACAGGGCAGGCGGCCGCAAGTCTGCAGTTGGAATGTCCGGTGCTGGAGCAGACAAGGGTGGGCCATCTGGTGTGTGTCAGGGTAAGATAAGGTTGAGGTGACGTGGCTTTAGCCCTGCTGGGCAGGCAATATGGCCTTGGTTTTGTCAGGCTGATTATGCCCGGTTCCCAACATGAGAGAAGCCAGGAATATCTCCTCTCACAACTGTGCAGCAAACGAGATCAGATCTCCCAATCTGATTTTCAGCCCTCCTGTCTTTCCAAGTGAAGTGGATGGTCCATTTCACATTGTCTCAAGTCTTTGCACATTGCATGCCAACATTGCGACACAGGGCGCGGCTGTGGGTCTTAGTAGACAAAGCCCCCACCCAGAACCCTGCCCTCAGAGCTCCTTGGTCACCCTGCACAACGCAGGTCCAGGCCGGGCTCCACACTGCAAGGCGATCAACCCTGACCCTCCAGTGTGGCCGTCCTCACACGCTCCCACATCCACCTAGAAGGACTGGAGATGAGAGATTCCGGAAGCTCCCTGCCTCATCTGCCTCCCTCCCCAGAGCGACAGAGCAACTGTAACTGATTAGGCAGGATGCAGCCTCGTTCCCAGTCCCCACCCTCTCTGGGAAAGCAGGGATGTCTGGCACCTCATCCAAGGCCTTTCCCCTGTGATCTCATTACTAAGGAGCTGCTCCTCTACCGCCCACCTCCATCACCTCATCTACATATGGGGGAGATGAGTATGTCTTCTTTGCTGCTCCTTCCCTGAGTCCACCCCAGGAGCTCCCTGAACAGATCACCAATCACTTCTCATTACACCTGCAGCAGCCGTCAGATACTGCTGAACAGAGACAGGCGCCTCCCCTGCTGCTGCCAGGCTCCAGTGCACATGTGCACACACACGTGCACACACATTGTACAGGCACACTCACATGGACACACAAGCATGCACACCCATGTGCACAAACTTTGTTCAGAGGTGGGAATTCTGCCCATTTTAGCCTCTAATATTGCAATCAGGGAGTGATAGAACAATGAAAGATGAAGGTGGATGAAGGAAGATCTATTTATTCCCTTACTTGTTACATAACCATTCAGGGCTCTTTTTTTATCCGTACAAACACACCACCACACCATCAACAATCATCAAGTAGATGTCATGTATGCAGTGCTGCCCTATTCAAGGCGGTGCTGAGTATGTGAGGAGGATTCTCTCTAAAGCACAGCTCTGAGGAAGTCTGTCTCCTTCGCACTTTTACACACACAGGGTGAGGAGCCTGCAGGAGGCTCCGTGCGTTGGGTGAAGCCACACGATGAGTGAGGAGACCGAGTGTGTAGCCAGGGGAGTGAGAGCGCAGAGTTCACCACTTCACCACCATGCTGGTGTGCACAATCGATGAAAGGGTGGCTGCCAGCAGCAGGACAGAAAAAAAGTAAAGCATGTAACTTGTGGTTTTATCTCTGGCTTACTTCCAAAAGGAATTGTTTTTGTTGTTCTAAAAAGCTTTATACCGAGAAAAAAAAAGAAAGAAAGAAAGCTTTATACCTCTATAAAAACAAAAGGCTACTGCTGTCAAGCACCTTCAGACTCAAGCCAGAGGAGAGCTCTCCCAGTGGGCTTCCAAGCTGAAAATCTTCACAGAAACACAGTACCTCCTGTGGAGTAGCTGGTTGGTTCAAGCCAGCAACCTGGCAGTTAACAAGTACGTCCCTTGTACCTGTAATACCTGTATAAAGTGTATTAAATATGAACTACTCCTGGTGTGTAATTTTAAATTGAATTATTGTGCCTGGAACTTTTTTTTTAATAGCTAAGAATGGTGAAATGAGACTCCTTTAGATGTTATGATAAGAATACACACTACACAGGGCTTGGACCCAACCCAGCTTAATTCAAAGGAAGGCAGATTTATTTTCTTCTGCTTCCCAGAAGGTTCCCCAGCAGAACGTGTGTTAAACAAAATTGTTTAGCTATGGAAAAGAGCAATCTCCTCTTGGGAAGATCCTGGTAGAAGGGGGCTTTGGTTACATATCCAGCTCAACCCAGCCCCAGAGGCCTCGTCATGTTTTATTTTGTTTTGCCCTTGACACTGATTGTCTTGGGAACTGTGGCCCCCGAGCAATGGCCAGGAAGTCAGGTCTTCTTGATGTAAATCCTCTAATATCCCCTACAATGATTTTCAGTGCCAATGGTAAGGCCCGCCCAGTGGCTGCCACATGCCCCTGAGCAAACACGTCAGAGCAGATGAGAGCATGAGACAGCATTTAAGAGAACGGTAGGCTGGCCTTGACTTAGCTGTTTGGCCTCTCCTCAGAAGTCATTTGTGACACTGACTGTCATGGGTTTCATTAAGAACAAGTCTATCTCTACCAAAGAAAACTGCAAGGTAAGAGGACTTTCAGCTCCAGCTACATATGTCTCCAAACTTACTTACATATTGTCCTGTTTTCAGAAGAAAAAAAATTTACTCAGTGCCTCCCGGGCAAATAAAAACTTTGGTACTACAACCTACAATCCCAGATAAAGTGTAGGTATCTGCTTTGGCAGCTCCCCTGGATCGAGCTGCTCCGGTAGCTCTCCACAAAAACCCTGTGAAGAGATGATCAGGCAGGATAGCCTAGTCTGTTCTGCAGAAAGAAGCTACCCCTGAAACCTCAGTGGCTTAAAATCTAGAAGTTTATTTCTTGTTCATGCAAATTCTGACGCTGGAAGGGCAATTCTACAGGGTGTTTGTCCTGCACACCGTCCGTCAGTGATTCGGGCTGCTTCACAAATATGGTGCCACCAGATCAAAAGGTGGATTCCAGGTCATCACAGAAGAGGAAGAGAGAAGTGGGGGTTGTGGATCAGTCTTTACATGCTTTGACACTTTAGTTGACATAGATCGCTGGATAGGGCTGCTTATATAAAGGTTATCAGTTCAAACCCACCTAGCTGTACCACAAAAGGAAGGGGTCATCTGCTTTCATAAAGGGTACAGCCTAGACAACCTCATGCAACAATTGTACTCTGTACCACAAGGGGTGAGCATGAGTCAGAACTGACTTGAAGGCAACAGGATTTGGGGTGTTTTTGTTTGTTTGGTTGGTTGGTTGATTGGTTTGGTTTGCTGAGTGGGAGGTGGTTCTACCTACAGCATATTAATCTGAAGTAGTCACTTTAGGTTTTTTTGTTTGTTTTTTGAGAGATGTGGAAAAGCTCATTGGCTTTAATGGGGAGTTAACTCTGCCGCAGACGGCCTCCTCAAAATTTCCCTCCCGCTTCATAAACTAGCAGAGATTTTCAATGAAGGAGCCTACAGGCACCCGCTGGACATCTCCTTGCAAGGTCAGTCCTTTGGAGCCACTGGGAGGGAGAAAAAAGAGACTTCTATTCCTGTAAAGAATTCCAGCCCCAGAAATCCTCAGGGGGCAATTCTGCCCTGTCCTCTCGGGTCGCTATGAGTCCGAATTGAATTTATGGCTATGAGTTGAGTTTTAATTCCATTCACTTACTGCTATTGACAGGTTGCTAGATTAGGGCTTCTCTTCCAAATGCCAGCACTAAACGAAAATGAGCTGTCCGGGCCACAACAAAGGGGTTGGAAATAAATCAGGCACACTCATTAGATACCTATGGCAAAATTCAGAACTGAGCATGCTCTGACCCAAGTCATGTAGACCCAGGTGGAAGGTCCACCTGGTCATACAGAATAGGACTTCACAAAAGTGCACCAAAATCAACCAGTACGATCGACCAATGCCCTCCAGTGGTGTTGGGAGGTGATAGAAGTAGGCCTGGGCTCCTTGTCGCCCTCCCTTGTTCACGTGCTCTGCAAGTGGAGGGTGAGGCCCTTGGGGGTTCCTGCCGTGGCTCCTCAGCTGGTTCTGCACTCCTGCTCAGGTATTCCTCCCATGAAACCGCCATATTCAGCTGCAAACTTTCCCCACCCCTGCCATGCAGCCCGGCGTGCTTTCCGGAGATAGTGGGGACTTTTGGGGACTGCGATACCTGAAACTTTCTTTCATAACATTCACTTGGATTTACAAAAGTGCTTCTGCCATATGAATTCTTTCAGCGTTGCTAAGCAAGAACTGAGGTCAACCACCCCAGAAACCTAACACTATCAAGTCGATTCTGACTTATATCAATCTAGGGGGTCCTCAAACTATGGCCTGCGGACCACATGGCCCTCAGAGGACATTTATTCAGCATGCCGGGTGTTTTTGCCCCTTTTTTTTTTTTTTTAACTTCAAATTAGGTATGTGCAGTGCGCATAGGCATTTGTGCATAGTTTTATTTTTAAACTATAGTCCGGCCCTCCAGCGGGTTTGAGGGACAATGAACTGGCCTCCTGTTTAAAAAGTTTGAGGACCCCTGAAAGGACAACGTAGAACTATGCCTGTGGGTTCCCGAAGTTCTAAATCTTTACAGGAGCTGAGAACCGCATCTTTCTCTGTGAGCCATAGCGGATTCCAACTGGCTGGCCTCATGGTCACACACATTCCACCAGGCTCCTTGAGCCTTAACTTGATAATTTAATGAAACGATACTTCTCCAAGTCACACTGTATCAAGGTCTATAATCTTGCTATTCTAATATCAAATTTAAAATAAGGAATATAGTTAAGCTCCAAATCCATAAGCAATAAGATCATTGAATCTCTTTGGACACTATTACTTAAAAAAAGAAAAAACTCTGTCCAATTATTTTCAGCACAGAAAAGCTTCCAGTGTTTACAGCTTAGTATTTAATTGCTTTTTCTCTTCTTCTTTTGCATTGGTGAATCATTTTGAGCTTATAATAATGTCAAAATAAATAGTTTCCAGAGCCTCCAGGCATTCACTGTGTAATGATCATTTAAAAGATTTCTTGGTTAGAGGGTCCTCAAAAGAATAAAAAGCGTGTCCGCATCCCTGGTCATTTCTATATTCAAAAGAAGAAATTGCTCATCAAATGCTACAAGCCAATTTCTTTCTTCAGCCAAACTGCCCATTTTAGCATCACTGAATTAAGCAAATGGTTCTACATTTCAAAGTCAACAATGATACTCTTTTCCCTTTAACACGAGCATCTTAAACAGCTCAAAAAATAGTCGAGCTCTTTATTATGGCTTTTCCTGAGAAAGCTGTTTCGTTGTTTATTTTATTTATTCATCTAGACTTTCATGTTAAGATTTGTGTATTTTAAGTTCTGCTAGTCAGGACATTTTAAATGGAGCCAGATTTTTTTTTTATACTGTGTCTTTTAAAATATAATGAGACTGAGCAGTACATCCGTTAATAAAATATAAAGTCTTCCTATTTCTGTTTGTTTGTAATTTCCCTAAGGATAACTCTTAATGTAGTAAAAACCAAAACCCGCCATAATGAATTACATTTGGTCTACTGGGGGTTGTGGCCAACCTTTTGATAGAAAAATCCAGAGACTCCCTTCTGCATCTCCTTTCCCAACCAAACCCCGTTGGCTGGAGGCTGGAAGGAAGAAAGAGGCTGGGCTGCTGGGGCAGGGTGGGGAAGGGGTAACCTTGCAGATTATTTCAAATTCTACTCTGAAGGCAGAAAGTTATCCAAATGAGATAGCTAGAGATTCACTTCCTTAGAAAAAGATTGAAATTAATGTGTCCCTTAGAAAAGCCAAAGGAAAAAAGTCGTTATTAATTTAGGCAATTGAAGAACTTTGAAAGCCATGTCTAGTACATAAAAACACCTGTCCCTAGAGCCCATCGGCCTAGGAAACTGAATTTTTATACCATGTAAAATAAAGGAAGGTCATTTCTTAGACTTGCTCAACAGAAGATTGTCATTTTAAACCGGTTACTGTAATGAGAAGCTGGGTTTTCGTAAAAAGGACTGAATGCTTGAGTCAGTGTGAAATGAAATTAGAGATGCATGTTCTGCGCATGGCGGCATTTCCGGAGGAGTCTGTGTTCCTGTGACTGCTCTCGATCTGTCTCGTGCCTTCTGGGAAACTCACAGCGTGGTGCCCACATCTAGTCTCTTGGACTTTCTTGCCAGCTTTGGAAAGGTGTTGAGTCTGTTGGATCTGCTGCACAGAGACAGCATGCAAGTGGACCCTTCCCACATTCCTCAGAGAGCAGCCCCCCAGTGTAAAGCTGTGGGTGAGGTTTGATGACCTTTGCCCCTTCATCATCCCGCATTCTTTGAGGGACCCAAGCGCTCCCCCGAGGCATTACCGGAGAAGCAGCTACCCCATAGTTTCCAGATGGTGGGTATCAGCCTGTGTGCTCATTGGGATCGCCAGAGAGCTGTCCAAAAGACATCTTTGTCCCATCTCCACTGAGTCCGATTTTATTGGCCTGGAATGCAGCCTAGGTGCTTGGATTTTTTTCTCTCTCATAAGTTTTTATTGTGAATTAGGTGAAGGTTTACCAAGATCATCAGTTTTTTATTCAACAATTCATACCCATTGTGTTTTATGCCACTTATTGCAATCTCCACAATATAATATGACTTGTTCCACTCCCTACTTATGTCTTCTGTTTCCCTTCCTCCTCTCTTCCTACCCTTCTGAACTTGGGCCTTGGATTAATACTGCCCTTTTGAGATCAAATGGTTTGCTGTTTTCAGGTTTGCGTGCCTCACTTGTGTAATTGCTCCCATTATAGACCAATCTATTATTTGGCTGAATATTGAACCACAGGTAGGAGTTCATTTTCAAACTTAGTGAATAAGGACCATCGTTTCAGAGGTTCTGTTAGTCCCTATCCAGCCAATAAGCCTGGTCTCTTTTATGACTGTGAATTTTGCTTCACTATCTAGGACCTTTGGATGTGATCCCTTTCAAAGAAGTTGGAATTGATAGTTGGAGATCATCTAGTTATTCTGTGCTCAGAGTCATGAAGTCTAATGTTCATGTGGTCCACTCACCACTCTTTCCTCCAGAGTGAGGGTGACAATACTTGCCACCTAGATGGCCACTTGTGAGCTTCTGAAATCCAGCTGCTACTCACCAGCATGGATGTCGAACATAGTCTTTACAGTCTAGGTAATGACAATTGTTCTTGGTGTCCTTCACAACTATAATCCCCAGCCCCCCAGCCCAATAAAGCACTCCCTCCAGTTGTTCGGTTATGCCTAAGGAGTTTTGATAACTTCATCTTCTGTGTGCTCCGGAATATTCAATTCCCTGGATGGTCAGAATGGTCAGTCAGGGCTCAGAATCTTGGTGTTAAGGCTTCTGGTGAGATCCTGGCACATCAGACACAGAGGTTGTGAGGCTAGAGGATGGGCAGAAGGGGATCATACTGAGTCTAACAAGGAAAGAAAAGGAAATGAAGGATATAAGCAATTAAAAGCAAGCGCATAAATAGATACAAATACACAGATGGCCCTTGCAACATTATTCCCAATCTCGCAAACGTGTCAACGGTCTAAATACCCATCAATAGGTGAATGGATAAGTCAAACATGTTGCCTACGGTATATACAATGGACTACTACTCAGCCATAAAGAGAAATGAACTCTTGACACAGGCTACAAGAGGAATGAACCTCATAAGCATTATGCTGAGTGAAATAAATCAGCTTCAAAAAGGACACATTTTGCTTAATTCCACTTACAAAAAATATCTAGGCTAGGAAAATGAATAGAGACAAACATCTCCCAATTGTTTCCAGGGATAGGTAGGAAGGTAAGTATGGTTGTTACATAATGCCATGTCAATTGGACAAATAAGTGAGGTGGAGTCTTTCTTATACCTATATGAGTGTCCTTGGATTTATTTCTCTAGTCAACCCAGCCTAACCCAGTAGGGCCTGGAGGGGAAGTGCCATCCCTGAGACGATACTGAGCTTCCATAAGGGTGATGACATAATTTTGGAATGGGTAAGGATGATATATGAACAACATGCAGAATGCCACTTAATTATAATCTTGTAGAGCGTGGAAGTGACGAATGTTTTGATGCATGTATATTTAGTATGATTTTTAAAGAGTGTACGCAAAAGAGCAATATGGCAAGTCTGTGTTGCCATTTGCTGTTGCTCAGCTAAAAGCGATTCGGGCCTGTGTAGTTCAAAGGGAACCACAGAGGCTCAGGAGGAAAGCTGGTACCATCTCCAACTGAGACTTGTCTGACCAAATGCAGAGTCTCCCTTCAAGTAACTGACAGGTCAGAGGCAGCTCATCTCTGCTGCAGAAGCAATGATTTGTCTCAATTCCCAGACCACTGTCACAGCCATGTCTTGTTGCTCTCGGTGCCCCCCTTCCCCACCACAATAAGTCACTAGAAAGCCATGCTTCATTTAAAAACAAACAAATAAAACCCTTCTGCCTCCATCCTGGCACTGTTTCAGCTTATTTAGCATCATAACATATGTCATCTGTTTCCCTAAACAATCTAACATGGACATGGCACGATGGGACTGATGAGTTAGGCAAATGAGAACCAGCCTGCCCTCTGAACACACACGATGGCATTTGACTTGCTGTCAGTAGATGCTGTCGCGTTTCTTCTCCTCTTTCATGGAAAATAAATACAGAAAAGAATGAGGACATGAAAAGGGCTGCAAGATGTTTAGCTCTGGTCTTTCTAGAAAGTGTAGAAAAAAAGTATGTGACCCCTGCCTGCCTTTAGATGCCCCACTCCTCTGGCAAACAAGGATTGCACACTGACCATGGACAAGACATCTGGATCTGGGGGGAGGATATAACAATTGCCCCCACCAGCAAAGAGTTTCCAGATTTACGGGACTACACAGGCCAGGGAGCAGCTCATAAAAAGAACAAGAAGAATCACAAAGGAGGGTGTGCTCCTGCACCACTTCGTCCAGCTGCAGGCACATGAAGGCAAAGTTTCTTTTGCTTTCAGTCAAGTTTATGATTTCCGCTGCATCCCTTACCAACACCTTCACGAAGATCTAGGTTCTTGGGTTGTTTCGCTCCAGGGCGGACATCTCCTTGGTAAAGCTTTATGGACAGCTCATGGTCCAAGAATTCCAACTATATGTTTTGAAAGGGGCCACGTTAAAACCCCTGGCTCAGACTTTCAGGACTGGGCACAATACAGCAAACCCACCATGGGGACAGCAGGATTTGGTAACACTCTCATCTCCATCACAACCTGGACCTGGCAAAGCTATTTTCTTCCACTCACCATCTTTCAATCAATATTTACTCAGCTGTTAGTTGCTCCCCAGGCTCAGCATCAGAAAAGTGTTCAAACGTTACCGAATTGTCCATCTAATGGTAGAGGTCTGTGCAAGGGATATGAGAGCAAGAGGCTCAGAGATGATCAGTGGGTAACGAGAGAGGGATTCACCTTTATCATTTGTAGAAAGCCCCTGAGGCTTAGTCACATTGGCAGACTTTCCCTGGAGCAAGCAAATAAAGCTGCTCCCGGCTCAGCTCCATTCCTGATCTGGTCTTGCCATGAGACTATCCAGGCTTTGTCCCAACCCCACGTTCTGGAAACCACGAGTGGAAGGAGGTGGATCTTGGGGATACCATGGAAAAGAATGGGCATTGCACAACACTTCATTGTACTCATATGGAGCTTATGCAAAGGCCAAGAGATAGAACCAGGTGAGACTGTGAACAGGACAAGGTGATACTGCATGGTTTAAAATCAGAAAAGGTGTGCATCAGGGTTGTATCCTTTCACTGTTCTTATTCCATCTGTATGCTGAGCAATTTATACAAGAAGCTGGTCTCTGTGAAAAAGAACATGGCATCAGGATTAGACGAAGACCCATGTAATGTCATTGGGAACATTTTCTCACTAAAAATTTTAGGTCATGGCATCAAAAAAGTGTCATTTTAACCTAAATGGGATTTTAGACCAGTGAAATAACAGCGAGAGTGAGTCAGCATTGTGCACAGAATTGAGCGATACTGGTTCTTTGGGAAATTCATAATCCAACACTGACACTGCTGAGTTAAAGGATGACAGTGAGGAAGATTCTACACCTGAGCTCTGTGATGGGCCAACGTGGTGCTCTACTCTCTTCAGGAATGGATGAGCCAGCTCCACCAAGATTCCCCTTTACTGGAGCACCTGCTATGTATGTAGACGTTGAACACAAGAACGCTTTGGCGTTCCTACAATGATTTCTGACCGATGAGGTCATCGAAAAAATGATTATGATAGCCCGGAGGTTTACTTTCAGGTTTTAACCCCTCTTCAGTTAATTTCTGTGCATGGGGGAAGGTTTGGGGCTTGCTTCATTTTCCTACATACGGTATCTCAGTTTGTCCAACACCATTTGTTGAGCAAGCAGAATTTGTCCCTTTGGATATTTCTGTGTCCTTTTTCGAAGGCTAGGTTCCTGTTGACTGGTGAATATATGTGTAGCTTTTCTGTTCGAATCCATTGATCTATATACCTCTCAGTGTACCAATACACTGCTCTCCCTTAGGGAAAAACAACAACAAAAGTTGTATGAGCCCCTATATAATGATTTTTTTTAATGGACGATGAACTATTTTCCAGGCCAGCACTATCCTATGTTTGAGCACATTGCTGCAGCCACTGTGTCAAACCATCATGCCTTATAGCCTGCGGTACTCATGTTCAGGTATAGTGTTCTGCCATTCACAAGGTTCACACTGGCCAGTTCTTTCAGAAGTGGAAGACCAGGTCCTCCTCCCTCGTCTCTGTCTGGAAACTGCTGAAGTCTACCTGCAGTGAGTGACCCAGCAGGCATTTGAACTACTGGCTGCAAAATTTCCACCATTACAGCCAAATGCAGGCCACCACAGTACAACAGACAGTAACAGCATCTTAACACCACACAAAGGCTCCTCCCTGGGGAGACCACGTGTTCAGGCAATTGCTGCTGTTACACATGTAAGTGGGGGCTACATGAAGTCACACCATCTCCTGTGGCCCTTCCAGGAACAGGCCATTCTGCTGTTGTTTCTACTGGACTTAGGCTCAGCTGCCAACCTGCCCTCTGCACGCATTCTTCTCCTTACCCTTCCATGTCACCTTCTCTTTGCCCAAGTCAATACTGCTGGTCAGTCACCTACTGGTGGATGCTTGCTTCTGAAGTTTCTGAACCACATTTCCCCATGGTTATGAGACATTGCTGCTGCCACTGCAAGCATTTAACAGGTTACTTTACACCTTCAATGAGAAATCTAGGGGAATAGAAAGAAAGCTTCTTCTTTCTCCCAAGGAGTGGGTGGTGGTTTTGAACCGTTTCCCTTGAGGTTAGCAGCCCAATGTGTAACCCACTACACCAGTAGAGCCTTGGTGGCACTGTCCAGCAATTATTAGACTGCTAAATATGAGGTCAGGGTTTCAAACCTACCAACTTCTCCTTGGGAGAACGATAAAGCTGTTCCCATAAAAGACTGACAGCTCCAGAAGCCCTCTATAGGGTGGCTATGAGTTGGAATTTTGCGGTCATTTAGGGCTTTTTGGTGGCATGTGATTTTTTAGGGCTTTTAGGTTGTTTGTGGACGTTCAAGGTGTGTTTGGGGCATTCGGGTGGTTTGGGGTTTTTAGGGTGTTTTATAAGATTTTAGGGAGTGTTTAAGGGATTTAGGGGTGGTTTTTTAGAGTGTATAGGTATTTTTCAGCACAATATGGTGTTTTTAGTGATGTTACAGAGTTCCTTAGGGATTTTAGGGCATTTTTCATATTATATGTGTTTTTTTCCCCCAGCATTTTAGGTTTTCTTAGGGCTTTCATGGTGTTTTCAGGGCATATATGGGGTTTAGGAATGTTTAGGGTTTGGGAATCTTCTAAGGATGATTTTTGGAAGTTTCACATGTTTGGGTGGGCATTTGGTGTTTTTTTGTGGCTTTAGAGTGTTTATGGGATCCTGTCAATTTGCAGCTTTAATTCCGCAAAGAAAAGTCAGACAGCAAGCCAGAAAGGAGCAGGAAATGAAGGGGAAGCCCAGGCCACATGTTACAGCTGCCAAGTCCAGAGAACCTAGGTGTGGTCGTTGGCTACCTGGGACCGGGAGTGGGGCTGTGCTCCTGCCCAAGGGTGCTAGGGAGTAAACCAATCTCAGCTGGACGTTTGGCTTTTCTACTAATTAGCCGACTCCATGAACTTTCCCAGGGGCAGCTGGCGAATTGCCAGGGGAACCCAGCTAGACCCCCCACACAAAAGCACAGGGATGGTTACAGGAACAGGAGGTTTCACACAGTGGATGTGCAGGGCTTGGGGTCGGGATTGGGGGCCAAGGTGAGGAAGGGGCAGCAATAAGGCCTGGTCCCAAATAATCAGACACTGAGCAATAAAAGTACAAGGACTGCCAAGAGAACATGGGGACAAAGGATGGCTGGACTTCATTTGATATCTTTGGACGTGCTGTCAGGAGAGACCAGTCCCTGAAGGGACATCAAGTCCATGAAGGACATGATGCTTGGCAAAAAGTGGAGGACGGGCAATAAAACAGCTCGAACCAGTGGCTACATCAGTGGGCATAGTAACAATGGTGAGGATGGTTCGAGACCTGGCAGTGTTTTATTTTACTGCTTGTGTTTTTCTAGAACTGTCTTTCCTGGATGCACGAGGAAGGATAACTGTGCTTGTGGGAAGCAAATGCACAGTGGGCAGCGCTTTGGCCAACATAGGTACACCACCGGCACACAGTGCCCCCTTACTTGGCATCCAAAGTGACAGGATTTGTCTTTCCCCAGAGCTCTCCAGCCCTGGGGGAAGCGGCCCTGCCTTCGGCGCACCGCCAGGGGGCAGCACTGCTGCTCTCTCACTGGCTACATCTGTGAGGACCCAGAGAGCAGCTCCTTTCTGCTGCTCTCCTCTCAGACTTCTGCCAGAAGCCTTGGCTCGTCCTGGATCCTCCCTTGATTCCCACTCTGCACCTTTGGGGACGCCCAGCCCATTAACTCTCTCCCATCCTTCCTTGCTGCCTCTTGTCCAGATGCCTGAGCTGGGCTTCAAGTAGTTGTAATGTTATGCTTAGGTGAGATGTGTTCAGCTTGTTTACTGTCTGTATACAAGAAAAGAGTTCAGCCCAAGACATCCACCCTTTTGTTCCTCTATGGAAAGCCTGTTATGTGTCATAGTCTTCTCTCTGTGCAGTGCTTTCCTCTGCTGCTGATGCTTTTACATGAAATAGGACTCGGTGTGTCACCGCTACAGGAAATTATCTCTGAAAAAATAATATGCCCAGAACTCAGAAACAGTGTCAGCTTGCATCTGGCATCATGGAAGCATCATGGGTGTGTTTCCATTCATTCGCTCCTGAGTGTCACATGTTAAACTCAGTGCATAGCATAAACAGCAGCAGGCACAAACTGAGACAAAGCACACCCTTTGCTGTGAAGCACATTCCGACTCCTGGCTGCCCCTGTGCCACAGAGTAGAACTGCCCCGCAGGGGCTCCCTAGCTGTCATCTTTACAGAGGCACATGGCCACACCTCCCTTTTGGGAAGCCACTGGGTAGGTTTGAACTTCAGGGTTGTAGTAGTTGATATTGTAGAGCCCTGGAGTCAGTTCGGATTCATAGGGGCCTGTGCACTAGAGAGAGAAACAAAGCCCAGTCCTGCGCCATCCTCGCACTTGTTACTGTATTTGAGCCGATTCTCGCAGCCACGGTGTCAATCCACCTAAGTAAGGGTCTTCCTCTTGTTTGCTAACCCTCTGCCAAAAATGATGCCCTTCTTGCAGGACTGGTTCCACCATAGTAATATGTCCAAAGTACCTGAGACAACGTCTCCGCATCCTCTTTCAGATCTCCTGCCTTTAGTTTGTCAGCTCACTTCGATGGAGTCGATGCTGAGCCATAGCGACTCTATGAGATCAGAGCAGAACTATCTCTGTGGGTTTCCCAAAGGCTAACTCTATGGGAGTAGAACGCCTCATCCTTTTCTTCTGAGGACTGACTGGTGGTTCCCCACTACTGACATTACAGTTGACACCCAAGGCATAAGGTACTATGCCACCAGAAGTCCCTTGCCCCTGTGCAATAACCAACACCACCTACACACAAAACCCACCCCTTCTCTGTCAGTTTGATGTATGGTGATGGCTTGAGTTGCTATGAAATTGGAAGCTACTAGGGGGAACCCGACAAAAACTACAATTTTTTCAAAACTATGCATTTAAATTTTTTATCCCCTTCATAGTACTCTCCATTACACTTCACACATTTGTCTAATCTGTGATTACATTCTTGGAAACATTTTTCAAACTCAGCAGTTTGGGTGACACCCTTGTTTCCCCCCCCCCTCTTCTGTGTTGTCAAACCACTGTCCTTCATTCATGGAAACAGAAAGAAGTCACATGGAGTGAGTTCAGGTGATTAGGATATGAGGGACAAGAGAGGCATGCTTTTTTGGGGGATGTTTTCATACTGTTATTTCTTTTCTCTTTTTTTATAATCAATTTTTGGGGCCTCATACAACTCTTATCACAATTGATACATACATCATATTTGTACATTCATTGCCCTCATCATTCTGAAAACATTTGCTCCCCACTTAATCCGCTGGCATCAGCTGATAATTATTCCCCATCCCTCATGAACCCTGAATAATTTCTAAATTATTATTTTGTCTTATCTTACACTATACAATATCTCCCTTCAGCCACTTTTCTGTTGTCTGTCCCCCAGGGAGATGGTTATATGTAGATCCTTGTAATCGGTTTCCCCTTTCCATTCCTCCCTCCCTCTACCCTCCTCGTATCGCCACTCTCACCACTGGTCCTGAAGGGATCATCCGCCCTGGATTCCCTGTGTTTCCAGTTCCTATCTGTACCAGTGTACATCCTCAGGTCTAGCTAGATTTGTAAGGTAGAATGGGGATCATTTTAGTTGTGGGGGAAGAAGCATTTAGGAGCTAGAGGAAAGTTGTATGTTTCATTGTTGCTACAGTGCACCCTGACTGGCTCCTCTCCTCCCTGCTACCCTTCTGTAAGGGGATGTCCAATTATCTACAAATGAGCTTTGGGTTTTCACTCCACACTCCCCCGTATTCACAAAGATATGATTTTTTTGTTCCGATGATGTCTGATACCTGATTCTTCCGACACCTCGTGATCACACATGCTGGTGTGCTTCTTTCATGTGGGCTTTGTTGCTTCTCAGCTACATGACCACTTGTTTAACTTCAAGCTTTTAAGACCCCAGAATGTATAACTTTTGATAGCCGACCACCATCAACTTCAGTCACCACATTTGCTTATGCACCCATTTGCCTCCAGCAATTGTGTTGGGGAGGTGAGCATCCCGGAATGCCACTTTAATACAACAAAGTATTTTTGCATTGAGGGAGTACTTGAATGGAGGCCCAATGTACATCTGTTACCTTAATACTAAACCTATAAATATATGCATATAGATCTATTTCCCCATCGTTATACATAAATATATTTACATATGCACATGCCTTTATTTAGACCTCTATAAATGCCCTTTGCTTCCTACCTCTTTCCTTGATTTCCTTTTACTTTCTGATTGTCCCACTCTCATGTTCAGCCTTCATTTGTGTTTCAGTAATTCCTCTAGGTTACATTACTCTTGGTTACACTCTACCAAGCCTCCTACACCCTCCTCACCATCTATTTGGATCACTTGGTGTTCCCTTGTCCCTGGGTTTGTTAACAGCACTTCCTTTTTCCCTACACCCCCCTTTCCCATCTCCCTCCCCCAGCTGTCAGTCCCATTGTTTTCTCCTCCAGATTGTTCATCCAGCCTATCTCATTTAGACAGACCTGTGGAAATCATAGCATGCACAAAAACGAGACAGAGCAAACCCAAGCAACAAAATGAAACAAAAGAACAACACCACCACCAACAAGCCAATGAAAAAAAGCAAAACAAAACACAAGAAAGAAAAGCTTTTAGTTAGTTCAAGGACTGTTTGTTGGCCTTTAGGAGTGTTTTCTCATAGAGTATGATGGGTCAGCTAGCCCTGGCCCCAAAGTCTATTTTTGGTATTCCCTGGGGACTTCGTTGCTCTGTTCCCCTTCCTGTTCTGTTGTACACCCTTAGTATTTTGCCTCGGTGTGCTGGGATCAGATCGGGCGATAGAGGCATGCTGTTTTTTTTGTGTGAGCAGGTGCACTGTCATGGTGGCAAAACCAGTCCCCTGTCTACCACTAATCAGTCCTTTTTATTTTAAATAAATCATTTTATTGGGGGATCTTACAGCTCTTGTAACAATTCATACACCAATTTGTATGAAGCACATTTGTACATACATTGCTATCATCATTTCCAAACATGTTCTTTCTCCTTGAGCTCCTTTTTTCCCCTCCTCCCACCCACGTGAACCACTGATACTTTATACATACTTTTTATTTTTATATTTTACGCCTCTGCTGTATCCCTTCACCCAAACTTCTGCTGTTTGTTCCCTTGGGTGGTGGAGTGGGGCTGTATGTCCATCATTGAGATTGGTTTCCCCTTTCTTCTGCTTATCCCCCCTACCTTCCCTCGTGGTGTTGCTACTCTCAGTATTGGTCCTGAGGGGTTTATCTGTCCTGGATTCTGTGTGTCGGAACTTCTAGTCAATAGCAGTGTGCAAGCTCTGGTCTAGCCAGACAACTCAGACCTTCTTACACAATATCTTCAGAACCTCTATATAGGAAGCTTGATTAACAGTCTGACCTAGTGCAATGACTAAACTCCAAATGCACTATCACCCTCACATCAACAAAACCAAACAAATGAGCATCTTCTTGAAGTTTGAGTTCACTTGACGAGGTGTATTTGAGTGAGGTGATGATGGCGTCTTACACTGACTTGATTTATGTTTGCATTCTGGCTTGTGAGAAGAGCACAAGGTCTTGTCACCAGCAATGACCTTGGGAAAAAAGTGTGGGTGCACTAGCTCAGAGCAAGTTGCCAGATGCCTGCCCAAACAGGAGAATGTATATTTTGAAATGTGTACCCAGTGGAGCTTTGTACCGCTTGGTTTTTTGGCGGGGGTGGGGTGGGGGTGGGTGGAAGGCCGGCTACTCCTTTGTAGGTTAGATAATCTGAGATGTGCTATTTGAAATTTCCTGGGGCCAGTTTTAGACAAAACTAGAAAATTTAATTTTGCTGTATGGAAAAATCTGACAGTCTGGAAGTATCTAATTTTCCTCACATGCCATCATTCCCCTAGTAGCATTATTCTTAGTTAAAGCTCTCCTCTGTTCCTCCTTAGGGTTTCCCCCACTACCTGATGTTCCTTTTCTCCTACTCATCATCAAGGGACTTGTGTCCAAAGTGAGGACAGCAAATAAGAGACCCTCCTGACTCTCTGTTAAGAAGGGTGCTCTGGTGCATGCGTGTGTTTATGTGTGCACATACAATCGCATTTGAATTTTGTTGGAAGAGGCTTCATAGAGACAGAGAGTGACATGGTTAGAGCTGCTGCACATGTAGAGCACTGTACTCTATGGTGTTCTAATTCAAATGCATGTAAGGTCCAAGAGAGGTAATAGAAGCAAGTGACCAGGGTCAGGGAAGGCAGTAGGAGGAACTGAGGGAGCCTGAATGCCTCACACCCTGCCAGTTTCACTGATTCTTGGATGGGAGAGTACCAACCTAGTGCTGTGAAATCTTCGCAGTTTTCAGAGGCTTGGGGGATTTAAATTTTGTATGTAAAAAATAGACATCTAAATGCTTGTAATTTATTGATTTCGATAAACACACTGAATGCCAGTACGCAAGTCAAACAAACCAAACTGACAGCCATCGATTCTTTGCCAACTCATAGTGACCCTATTAGACAGGGTAGAACTGCCCCTCAGTTCAGCTCCCAGCCCTGGAGGCCCACCAGTTCCTCGTTATTATCATGAGGAATACTATTTTCACAAGAGCATTACATACCCCTAGAGACTAAACCATAAAGCCATATAGGCTTTGACCATCAATTCTGATATGCTTTTTCCTCAAACTGATGGGTCATTTGATGGAATCCTTGTATTACTTCCCTAACATAAAAATTAATCAAGCAAAGGAGATTCAGTGCTCAGTACTACAGCCCCCTATTTAGAGATTAACTCTTAAAAACCACCACCACCACCACCACCACCACCACCGCCACCTTATCTATGTTGATAAAAACTTGAGTAGGCTGTATAAATATCTCAAGTATTTAGGATAAAATGGATTCTTATTCTACTGTCACATATTTAGTTTGAGTTATGTGTTTCCATCTGAACACAAATTAAATAGACCTCATTGACATCTTTTCAAAATGCCATAAAAATTAAATGATTACCTTAAAAGATACTCAGTATAATTAGGCATCAGAAAAATGTACATCAACACTAGAGCGAGATAGTGTTTCAACCCATCAAGATGACACTAGCCAAGAATATTAAAAATACCATTGAGTGCTGGAAGAATGAACAGATTTGTGTCAGAAGAACAGTCTGAAAGGTCCTTAGAAGCAAGCACGGGGAGACTTCACATGCTTTGGATATGTTATCAGGAGATGCCAGTCCCTGGAAAAGGCTGAAATGTTAGGTTCAAGTATAACAACAGTTTTGAAGATGGTGTAGGACTGCGCAGTGGTTCATTCTGCCTTGAGTTGGAACTGACTCAATAGCACCTAATGCTAAAAGCTAGATGCTTTTGATCCTAAATGAAAAGTGGATGGTCCAGCCTCCATACCAGCTACGTGGACAACTGCCCCTCCCCCCAGAAGAATTTACTTTAGAAGACGGCACTGAACCTGTAGCTAGGGGAGATGGACATGTCTGATCAGAGCACACAGGGGCAAATGAAGGGGGAGGAAGAGAGTGGAGCACACACTGGTCCACCAGGCTTGGAGGATGATTTTGGCACTCTGAACAGCCAATGTACAGAGTGGACCATATGGCTGATCCCACTATGAGACATGCCATCCCTTGCTGGCCCAGAGCACTATGGGGACAATACCGGAGACTCTGTGTTGGGACTGACCCGACTGGCCCTCCAACACGGAGGCAAATCACTAAAAGCATGCAGCAGAGCAACCATGAGAGCAGAGCGGGTAGCCCCTGAGGGAGTACAAAGGACAGACTCTGGGGCCAGAGCAAGATACGCCATCAGACCTGACTGAAGGACACACCTATAGAAAAAAAAAATCAGACCTTGATCTATTTACAGGTTTTTCTTTCTTAAAAAATTTTTTTGTCTTTTAATTAATTTACTCTTTTATTGATCATTGGTTTTCTGTTGTTGTTTTTTTGTCATCACAGTGTTCTCACCCATCGCCTATCTTGCTATGGTTTGATTTTTGGTGCATATTATTATCTCAACAGATCTATCTAGATAAGATAGGCTGGAAGAATAGTCTGGAGGAGAAAACAACAGGACCAATGGTTCCCGGGGACATGGGAGAGAGAGAGGAGGGGGTAAGGAGGTGATGCTGACCAATCCAGCGACAGGGGAGCAACAAGTAATCCAAAATCCGTCGCAAGGAGGGTGTGAGAAGCCTGGTAGGTATTCAGCAAGGGCAATGTAACCAAGAGAAATTACTCAAACCCAAGTGAAAGCTGAGCATGATAGTCGGACAAGAGGAAAGTAAAAGTAAATAGAGGAAAGAACTAGGTGACAAAGGGTATTTCTAGAGGTCTACATACTGGCATGTACATATGTAAATATATTTATACAGGAGGGTTCGTAAATAGATCAACGTGCATATATTTATAGACTTAGTATTAAGGCAGTAGATGGACATTGCCAAATACTTACTCAATGCAAGAAGACGTTATATTAAATTGGCATTCCATGATGAACACCTTTCCAACATGATGGTTGAAGAAAAATGTGTGCACTAGCAAATGTGGTGAAGAAAGCTGATGGTGCCTGGCTATCAAAAGTTATAGCATCTGGGATCTTACAGGCTTGAAAATAAAGAAGCGGCCATCTAGCTCAGAAGCAACAAAGCCCACATGGAGGAAGCACACCAGCCTGTGTGACCATGAACTGTTGAAGGGATCAGATATCAAGCATCAAAGAACACAAAAATCATGTCATTGTAAATGAGGGTGAGTGCAGAGTGGAGACTCAAAGCCCATTGGTAGGTAACTGGACACCCCCTTCCTGAAGGGATGTGGGGAGGAGATAAGCCAGTCAGGGTGCAGGGTAGCAACAATGAAACATGTTTCCTCTAGTTCCTAAATGCTTCCTCCCCCCACTATCATGATCCAAATTCTACTTTACAAATCTGGCTAGACAAGGGGATGTACAGAGAGATCGCCTTGGAGATTGGGTGGATGTTCCCACAGTAGCGTGGAGCCTCACAAGTGGTGGTCAGGCGTTTCCCCCAGTCACTTGTAGGACCTCAGGATTTAGGCTGGGGATGCCCCCACTTTTTATAGGGGAGAACAACCTGTGGCCTGGTGTGTGGGAGAGGACCAGCGTGAATTCCCCAGCTGCTTGCCACACCAATAAGTGGGGGGTGGGAGCTCCCTCAGTTGGGGCTTCAGGTTTGCCCTAGGCAGAGGGGAGTGGCCTGGAGACAGCTATTGTCTTGTGATGGGAAAGAGAGTGAAAGGAGAGGAAAAAGAGAGAAAGAGGAAGACACAGACTGGGGCAATAATGCCAACCAGACTGACAACCACTCACCCACACACAACTAAAATGCACAGAGTAAACAAAGGTGACAACAGTAAAAAAAAAAAAAAAAGAAAAGAAAACAACTAAAAAGGAGAACCAAATCTGTGGAGGCTGTGGTAGGAAGTAGAGAAGAGCTAGATGGAGCGGAGAAAAGCAGAAAACCTGTAAGAAGAGTCCAATAAAAGGAAAAAGAGAGAAGAGAAAAGGAAGGAGGAGGAGAGAGTATTTTTTAAATGGTTAAAGAAATAACTGACCCTGTGTTATGCTGTGTGTAGCTCTGACTCGTCCTGTGTGCAGTACTGTCTTAGGGGTCAGGCTGCCCACTAGGAGGACAGGGTTGCCCTAGGCAGAGTGTAGGGCTCTGGAAACCAGCAGTGGTATGTGCAAGCAATGAGAGGGAGCAGAGAGAATCGTACAAGCTAAGAGAGAGGTGAAGAAAGCAAAGACAGAAAGAGGAAAGAAAGAAAAAGAGAATAAAGAGAATGAAGGAAATAAATCCAACTGAGTTCACTAAGGTTGGCTGTGATGGTAAAGAGCAAGGAGAGAGAGAAGGAGGAAATAAAGTATAAAGTAGTAGCTGATCCCTGATTGCTTGGATGAGGGGCCAGAGGGGTTTAGACACTGCTCCAACATGGCAGGTCAGTGTGCCCTTTTAATGCCGGGACCCAGTGGTGCTGGGCAGAATTGCCCTAGTTGACGAGATCACCTTAGAGGCATGACGGAGGTTTCTTCAACGGTGCAGCGCACTGTAGGTGTTTGTCCCAGGTGCCTTGTGTGGTGTACAGCACTCCCACACAGGGCAGGCTGGAGTGCCTCCTGCTATTTGGGTTGATTTGCCCTAAGCGGAGGGAAGTGACCTGGAAGCCTTTAGTGGCATATGAGAGGAGAGAGTGGGAGAGAAGAGGAAAAAGAGGGGAAAAGGGGAAAAAAGAGGGATAAAGAAGAAAGCAAGTAAATAAAAGCCCAACACCAACCTGAGCACGTTGAAACTGAGTGCGGTGGAAAAGTTAGAAGGGCTAGTGAATAAAGTGAGAATAAGTAGAGCAGTGGGTAAGGAGGTAATGATACTTGATCACCTGTCCTTGAGGCCAGAGGAATTCCAATTCTTCCTCAAGGTCACGGGGTCATGGACTTGTAAGGTCTCTCTCTCTGGCCTAAATTCCAACCCCAGTCCTTGGCTCCCCGCGAGAAAAATTTCATGCGGAAGCCAGGCTCGTGATCCAAGTGAATTTAATGAGAGTTAAAAGAAGCTTCAGGTTTTACAAGGCACCCATAGGATTCCTTTGACCATGGGGCCTGGCAGAGACTGCCTCAGGTCATGCAAGGATCTCTCTCCTCCCAGGAAGACGACCAGACCACCCCTCTCCCTTCTGGTTCCTGCCTTTTCAAGGGTTCCCGGGGAGGCTGGTGAAGGACCCCAGGTCAATCCCATTGGCTGAACTGCAATCATCTGGCCCAGGTGGGCTGCTCCAGGTGCAACATCCATCGGAGCCCACGGGCAGGAAAATCCAGCTTTCCTATGCTGGCTCTCCTGGGCATGCGTTAATGGACTTTCCCATCCCTGATGTAGGGTTCCACAGATGCTGTGTGAGATTACTTCAAAAGCAAGATCGCGCCCGTGGCCAGGGGTCACTTGGGTGCTGGAGTACCTGCCTTGTGCTGCATGTAGCACTGCAGCAGGGGCTGGGAGGGGGCACTGGGGGGCTCCCTCAGCCCCGTCTAGTGCTCCAAGACCGGCAGGGCCTCCCCAGCTATGTGTAGAATCACTGAGAGGGAAGCTTGTTGTCCTATCTAGACTGCTGATGCTTCCTAGATCAGAGGATTTTCTTTTTTATCCCTCTGGCCAGCTAGAATGAAATTGTCTCCCACAGTCTCTGGGCTACAGCTCAGTGCTGTTTAAGGCTGACACTGCTACAGCGGGTCTTTGTTATGGTAAAAGCTGCCAGGCCCTGTGGCTGAGTTCTGGCATTCCTTAGCTAGGTTGCTTCTTATGCTGATTTATGTTAAGGGACTCCCCTATGTGGTGCTTGGAGCTGAGCAACCAGACTTGGGTTTGAGTTTTAAACCAATCATTTATGTTTCACCCTTAAAAAAAATTCTACTTGTGATGTGCTCAGATTTGGTGGCTGTCAAGCTGACCCCCAGAGGGGGAGATGCAGCTTATCAGGGGGGTTGTTTACTAGTCGGCCAATTGGAACTAAATTTGCTCCCTGGACTCCCGACTTTCTGCCTTTTTCTCCCACACCATGATCTTCCTAAGGTAATAATATATTTTTTCTTCTACTCTAAATTATGGCTACCCACCACCAACCCCTGACCGTGAGCTCAAGGCATCCAACCGCATGGAGAGCTCAGTGTGGGGTTCCCCTCGTGTCTGAGATTCTGCCCCCTCTCAGGGCGTCCACCTGCAGGGATCCCTGCTCCAGGCAAGGGCATATCTGGCACCTGCCACTTCGTCAAAATTATAGTGCTTTAAAGCATTCTTGGTTTGCTTTGTGAGTGGAAATCCCACAAAAGAAGGGGTTCAGGAGAAACCCTGTTACCCTAGTTCTAATTTCAGAACTCCACCTCCCCGTTTCCTTCACCTAATTTCCTATTTTTCTGGTCTGGCAGCAGGAGCTCCAGATAGATGGGTCCTATCTGGTCGCCATTTTCTCTGAATCCCTCCATCTATTTTTTTTACACTCTTAAAAAGTACAAAACATTTACTCTACAAGCGCAAACAGATTTTCAAAAGCAGGGAAAAACCTGAACGTTCAGTACATGGTTCAATCGTCTTTTCATCTCTGTGCCCTAACTATGCTGAGCTCCATGGAACTGCATGGAGGGGAGCTATTCTGGCGTCATCGAGCCAAGTGAGTGTTTTGAATTACCTCAAGTGAATATTTGACTGGAAAGCATAGGGTGTAAAAAAACCCTGAAATCAGTTGGTGCACATCCATCACAAAGAACAGGGCCTTGTACTTAAACCTTTTTTCTGAAAATAAGCAGCCATCTAAGTGAGATATCAACTAAGGCCGCCCAGAACAAGCAGCACAGCCAGTGTGATGCCAGGGTGATAAATAATAGAATCTCAATCTGCAGGTATGAACAAGAATCAGAGCTTAAGTTCGGAACACCCAGTTTGCAAAAGGACTCAAATGCACATGCTGGGTGAATTCCCTCTGACCACAGTCCATGGACATGAACAGATACAGTTAAGTTCAAATGTAACACCTGATCATTTGATCTCTTCAGACTAATTTTAATTTGGTTCCAGTTTTTAGTATTTTTCACTTTCTGTTCGATTGAGGTTTTTCTCTCTTTTATCATTGTTAGTTTTTCTTTTCTACTTGTTTCTTGATTTTGTTTTGTATTTTTTTTTAATACATATGAAATCCAGGAGAGGTAAATCCAGAGAGACACTAACAGAATTAACAATCACCTAGGGACAGGCAGGGAAGATTTGGGGGAGTGAGGGGGGGGCTAACAAAAATGAATATAAAAGAAGGAAATGATGTAAACCTGATTGTGGTGAGGATTACACAAATCTTAATATGACTGAAGTATTGAATGATATATGTGAATTATATGAGAATTAAAATAAAACAAAAGCTGAGGTCAGAGATAGGGCAGCAATTTAGCCCTGAATCTCTTGGTGAAGATTGAATGTCATTTTGTGCCAAGAGCCCATTTTTCCACTCATGAAGTTTGGGGAACCGGCCATGCTCCTTCATCACTTTTCTTACCTCAATAAATGGGTACAGTTCACTCTTCTCCCTTTTCTTCTCTGTCACATACTTTGCAGCAGTCAGGGGAACAGAACTTACAGTCCTGAAAGGGATCCATGAGTGTTAGTCCAGGTAGACTAGAGAAACAAATCCACACTCAGATGTGTATAGGAAAGACCTTTATATACAAGAACAGTTGTATATTGAGAAAGCATTCCAGCCCAACCAAGATCAAGTCCATAAGTCCAATATTAGCCCATGTCTGATATCAATCTATAATGTTCTCTTCAGACTCATGAAACACCTTCAATGACCCCAAATGCAGGAAGATCACAGGTCAGTAGTTGCAAAGTCTTCTGCATCCAGTGGTGGTAGAAGCATCTCAGCTTTGGCAGGGTCTCCATGTGGCTCCTCCAGTTCCCAGGGCATGGGTTCTATCAGTGTGGTGCCATGTGTCTTGTTAGTAGGACATCTCTCAGGGAATGAGCAGAAAGATAGTCTCCTGCCTCCAAGGAGGAAATACCAGATTTCCCAGAACCCTGACGGGAAGGCCAGGCCCACAAAGAGGCCTCATTGGCCATAACCCAATAGAGAGACTAGAGTCTACCCCTTCACTCTTAATCCTCTCAAGTCCCAAATTGACACCAGATTGTATAACTACAACAGACCACCCCTTGTCCATTTGACATTTTCACAAAATTCTTTAGCCGTATATAATTTCAAAACAATAATAGAATCATATCAGTATCTAACAGTATAATATGAAAATGCATACATTTCACTCCGTGCCACCCTCCTTTAAACATAATATTCTGTAAGTGATGAAACAAAAATATCCTATGCTTAACAATTGCAGGTAAGGTACACCCACATATTAATCCTATAATTCTATGAATATATTCCAGTATCTATGAAATCTTGCAAGCTAGCCACTTCACGCCTTTATCTGGCCCATTTTGGCTATCCAGTTTCTCTACTGCCTACTTCCATCAACCCAGTGCTCTGAGGAGACAATCATATTCTTCAATATAAAGAGTCTTCATGCCAGTTGGAACCTTGTGAAGTCCACATCCACAAGAAAGTCAAAGCAGGACAGTTCGTCTATACAGTCTGCAGCAGTATATACCAGTGCACAGGCTCAACATTCTTCTCTTCATCTGGTCGGGTTCGGGTCAAGTCAATGTGGGCTCCCTCTCTTGGCCTCACCTCAGTGTCCATTGGTCGCATTGCCTTTAGGCCTTGGCCCCATCACCAATTCTCCACAACTCTAGTCCCCTCAGAGTAGGTCATGGACTTCAAACGAGTCAACCTGCTCTCATCTTCTTCTCTACTGCCTGTAAACCAGGTCCACGAGTGTCAGTGGTCAGAATGAACCCGCTGCTCTATTGCTGCTATTCTGCCACTTTCACTCAACAAGCAGATCCAGGTGGTCACCTAGCAATCATTTCAGGCTTCTACAGGCTCCCTTGAATGTTCAGTACTAGAAAGGAGTTTCTTCAGGCTTTGAGATTTTTTTCCAGTTTCTGACAAAAACCACTATTCAAAATTCAAATATTACAAAAGTTCCCTTTTAATGCACATGAAGCTCTTCCTCACAGTGGGAGCAGTGCACAGAAACGGACCTTGATGCTGGGCTGCTCTGTGCGTGCTTTGGTCAGTTGGGAGCTGCTGATTCACAGATTCACTTCACGTGGATGAAGATGCTTGTTTGCTTCCCCGTGAGTTTATCGCGCTTCAACAGAGAAGAACCCTGTTCTTGGGTTTTGCCTCTGCCTTGCTCCTAGCACCGCTGGAATAGAAAGATTACAAATGATTTTTTTGTTGTTGTTTTAAAAAACAGAAAAGAAATGCCGTGTACCTGTTAGGTAAGTAGAGGCAGAACTGAGGGTGGTCGCTGTGCATGCCAAACCTCCTCCCCATCACAGACAGTTGAAAGCTGCTTCAGGCTGGAAAGATGCACACATTTAGGTCCTTGTGACAGGAAGCAGGTCAACCTGGGCGGGCCCCCATCTAGACCAGGTGGGCTTAATTCAGTCAATGGGGTCAAACAGTACCGTCAGCCATGCCTACCAACAGGGTATGGGTGGGGGCCTCCCACCAGCTGTCATGCAACCCAGCGCGCGTGGGCTGTCCAGTCCGCCCCCACCCCCCACGAGCATATTTGCCTCTTCTATCCTTTATAAAGTCACTTGGATCACAAACTAGGTTTCTGCGTCAATTGGTTCTTGTGTGAAGCCAAGGACAGAGGTACATTTCTCCCAGAGAGAGCCCTCACATAACCAAATCAGATTATAGCCTTCAGTGTTAGGGTTCCAACGAATTTTGGGGGAATATCTCAAGTGGTAGTGGTAAGGACACAACTCAATCCATATTATCTCTTTATTTTGCTCAGCCAGATGCTTGCCCTTTGAGCCTGAATTGTTGCAAGGCTTATTACCCCATCAAGTGTTCCCAGAGCAAGCCCTAAATGGGCAGTAGTCACACACAAGGAAGATTTGCAGGGGACACTGTTAAGAATGATTAATGCTTAAGTGTTCCTTGTCTCCCCAAATGTACCATCTGGCAGAAAATTTGTTAGATCTCTCTCCTGGGAGAGATATACCTCAGCTCTTGAATAACTCTCCTGGTCATAGAAGTCAAATTCCAAGCTTTTCATCCAACATTCATAAAGCTAAATAAATGTTACATAAACCTAAGTTCTCTATCTTGGATAAGACAAAGTAAAACCATGACTTGAGAAGGTTTTCATTGAGGACAGAGACAACTTCAGATATTCTAAGCCTATGAAATTGGTCATGATTCAGGCAACTTGCCAAGGAAGCAGGTAATACCTAGGTGGGAGGTGGAATGAATAAGAACTTGCACTAAGATTCCATTCCATCAGGTGCAGCTGGTGACTTTGGAGGCCCAGAGCAGGCAGTGGGAGAGAGAAGACCAGAGCAGGGGAGGGATGTGATGAGCTGGAGGGTAGAGGGAGGGATTATGTGTTGTTCTGCTGTCACCTCCCACCCCACTGTGACCCTTTAGTGATGTGGGCCCAGGTTTGTGATGCAAGTGGTTTTGAAGGCAGAGGGGACTCAGAGTGCTCAGTTGCCTGAGTGCAACCGCTGTATCCAGAAGATGGAGGAGATTCTCTTTCTGCTGGAACAGAAAAGTGCTTCCTGGCTGACCTACCAATACCCCACCTGGTTCACTGTTTTGACCTTGGGCATCCTGTATGGAGTGGGTTGCTTCTTCCTGGTCCTCCCCTTCCTTCCAAATACTCCACCTGTGCGACCACCCAGGAAAAGGATAAAGGTAAGAAATTCTCAACCCAGCCATAGGAGAGATTGATTTTTCCTTGTTTTATAAATTTTTCCTTTCGTAATTAATTTCCTGATAGGGGAAATCTCAAGAAAGAAGAGACCATCAGCCCTGGCTTTGGAATGTTGATGAGGGCTGGTGCGTCCTTACTCACTGTTAGGACTTTGTTCACTGCATTGGTATCATTTTATCCTTGCCGGCTTATGTTGATTTTCATTATTTCTGTTGGCTTTCCCTGTTTGTGAAGCACAGGAGGCGTGGATGCATCATGATCATGGACACAAGGGTTGACAGAGTTGCAGGTGGAGAGATCTCATGGCAGAGGGAGGGATTGTGAGATCAGCAGTGTGGAGAACTTCCCCATCGGGAAGCTAGGGAGTGAAGGGGGATTGATTTCAAGACGAAAAAATGAAGGAGGCCAGAGGGGACAGAGAGCTTTAGACCTGACTGTGATTACCCAACTCCTTTTGAAGGCAATTTAACCATGGAGGGGGGGGGTGTTGTTCTAAAATGGATATGGTAATCATTGATTGTACCATTGCCCTTGATCTGATTGAATGACTGAACTATTGACTCGTATGATATGTAAATCATTTGCCAGTAAGATGAGCATTCAAAAATATTTCTCTTTGAAGATCTCAGACCTCCCATCTCTAGTTGTTATAGAGGGCAATAGGTAAAAATCCCCAATATAGTGACGCAGTGGCTAAGGACTAGATGACTAGACATTTCAAAGGGCAGCTCTCATCACTGGGTCCTCAGTCTCTTTCCTTGAGCTCCAGTCTCTGGGCCAAGGCTCCTTTTCTGTCTGGGCTAATTGAGAAAGCATGGCTGACCCCGGGGAGGAAGTGGTCAAGGGCTGGCCCAGAGCTTCAGCCTCCATAATCAAAATCTTGCCCACCAGAACACTGAGTGCTGAGAGTGTGTGCTCTCCGTGAGCAGAGGAAGGCTGACGGAAGAAATGCACTCTAGGTCTCACACAGAAGCTGGTTTCTGGGCTTTAGTCATTCCATGGAGATTGTCATTCTTCTAATCACCAGTAAATGCCTGCAGTTTGTCACAAAGAACAGATGCAGGATTGGATTCCAGCCTGACTTCCTCTCTTGTGCCCCAGCCTCAGGTGGAGACAAGGAGAAGCAGCAGGTCAAGGGACAAAGGTGACGCTCTGAAAGGTAAGGTTCTGCCCATTCAACCAAGCTCTGTAAGCTCTCCTGTCCCCTCCTCTGCAGGATGCCAGTGGCAACAGCCCGTCTCTCTCAGGTAATAATCCTGAACAAAAGGATACTGTGGATGGAAACAGAACCCAGATATTTCCCAGATGTACAGGAGGGGCCTAGGATGGGATGAAGGCTGGCCAAGGTAGGACCCAGTAGGGGGCAGTGGGGGTGTCAGGAGCAGATTCTGGTGGATTTGGAGGTGGAACATTGAGGGGTAACTGCGATAAGCTGTGTAACTTTGCCAAGGTTCAGATTGCTCACTGAGACCCCACAGACAATATTGGAAACCGATGCTCCTTGAAATGCCAAAGCACCTCCTGCCCGTGGGAGTAAGCTATCATTTGACCTTGAGCTCTGGAGAGTCCAACGTCCTAAGTGCACAGCCCGTGTGACATTCCTTTCGGTCCTCTGGGAGGGCTGCACCATAACGGTTCTCTTGATTTCCAGTTTTCCGAAGCTTCCTGCAAGAACTATATGGCGCTCAGAACCTGCGTTTGCGTCTTAGGCAGAAGTAAGTAACCTTCCTGCTTCACCGCGGGGTGCATCTTCCAACCAGGGTGCCTGTGTGGCCTCGGGCTGCAGAGCAGCTGGGATGCGCTGGTTTGGGGGACACTTTCAGGGATGGGCAGAGAATGACAGGAGTCCCGGGCAGTGGGGTGGGGCAGGAAGAGCAGGCCATCAAGGCTTGGGGAGGGGCTGAGCTTGCACCGACCCTTGCTAGCCTGCTAGGTCTCTTGCCCCTTCAGTCCTGGCTGTAATCTGGTCCTTCTGTCTCCTGCAGCCACTTGGGAAACCCACTTGACACTGGCAGCTTTGGTCAACAGAAAGCTCAAGCCCTCTCTGGTAGCTGGCGAAATAGAGGTACGGCTGAAGTCCACGTCGGTACGCGCGCCCCACACGGTTCTGCGGCTCATCCATTCCGGACACCTAGGTCTCAGAACTCCACCCTTCCACGGGCCCAGATGTGCATCTCAACTTCTCATGTCTTACCCGCCTTGAGTCAATCACCAGACTGCGCACATTCCCATGAACCTGACAGTCTTTCACCCACACCACTGGCTCTTCCCTCACCCAGTGCCAAACCCCCGGATTCAAAGGCCTACCTGCAGCCTCCAAGCACTCTCTGGGACTCACCAGCCCCGCACCCCACAGGGACTCGTTCTCAGAATGACTTGTTGGCAAGGCCCAGGCAGAGCCCATCTCCACACAACCGCTGCTCCACACCTGCCATGGCAGCCATCACAAGTCAGGATCCCACAGGCCTCCCTACTGCCTCCCCACCCCAGTGTTGGGCAGCTGCCAAGAACTTACAGCTTCCCTCCTTGGAATACTTTGGGTCTCTGAAAGAGCACTCTACCTGGCACCCCCAAGAAGACACCTTTCGGGAAGGACCCACAAAGAGGCAGGGGGAAGTAGGGAGGCCCACCTTGCTCAACCCCAATGTCCACAAGCTGCTGGAAATAGAAATCACAAAGGCAGAGAAATGGAATATTTGGGAAGAAAAAGGAAAGGGTGTATCAGAATACCATCTGCAGGCCTTAAATATGTTGAAGGCACTCGATGGGGAGCAGATCACTGCACCTCCCCAGCCCTTCTGGAATGCCAGCATCAAAGCAGAGCAGATACCCAGCGCTCAGAAGCATTTTCCACAAAAATTCAGTGAGTTTTTCTGGGGTCTACCTTTTCTGCACAGCGAGTCTCTGGCAGCTGCTCTCAGGGTCTCTGGATCCACCCTAGAGTTTCCCACTGTCTTATTTAATGAAATTCCTAATGCCTTACCAGCTCAAATGCAAGCTAAAGAGTACCCACTCTAGTTGCAACGTCACTCCTTGCCCTACACTGAAGGCCGATTCCAACTTTTACTTCCAACTGCATGCCAAGCCCAGGCCCCACCGCCGGCTACAGTCCTGACTCCGCCCGGTCCACAGCCCCGTGGCCCACTCGCAGTACCTTTTCCTCCTCCTCACAAGAGTCCCTGTGATGAATCCTGTCTTACCGTCCACACTAAGTCCCAATCACGCATTCCAAATTCACTTCAACAGCTGGAAAGCCATTTTTTAAAGAAACAACAGGAAAGTGAGAGTTCTTTACCCTTTATGATACCACCACCCCAGGAAGCTTTTTGTCTTCGCAAACCCACTCATCCCCAGGACAATCAGAAGGTCCAGACCCCAAAGACAGAACCCAAGCTTCCTGACTGCTTGAAGCAATCGGAGCTCCACCGCCAAGAGAACTTCCCTCAATTGCAGGGGCCCCTCGGCAATGGGACTCTTGAGTCTCTGACACTAAAGCAGCCTCAGGAAAAATGGCCAGGGACTTGTCTGGATATGAAGCAGCCCGAATGCTCCTGCTCAACACCTGGAGACAAGCAGGGGAAGAATGTAATGAAGACGGTGTCCCCAGGAAGATGCACACACCCTGGACCGTCGCTTGCGTGCTGCAGAGCCGGTGTCCAGCTGAGGAACAACTCGGTCAATGGACAAGGGAATTACTTGAGGAAAATATCCAAATGTAATCTATCTCTCTGTAGATCAGGAAACTACTGCCCAAAAGGAACTCCGGGAGCCGACTCAAAGGAGTTAAGTGATTTGAGGATACACAAGGGGATTAACGCAGGAACTTACACCCTAAGGGGTCCAAATAAAATCCTACTGGAAAACACCCTGAATGTCCACATGTGCAGGAAGGTGGAGCAGATTAGAAAGGATCAGATCCCTGGCATTGTTTGCCGTTCATGTCTTGCGACCACGCACGCTTTGTCTATTTCCCTGACCCACCCACATGTTGTCAATGTGGCCTCCTGGGGAGAGCTGGAAGATCTGAACACAACGCAGAGCCTTTCCTTTTTCAGCCCGGGCACTCAACAGGTGCTGGACTCGCATATCGTAAGGCTCCAAATGAGGCAGAGGTGGTGCATGCCCCTCAAAGTCCTTGAGCCCACAAACCTCTGTAGGACAAGAAAAGACAACGCAATGTCCTTTCCAAAGTCCACCTGCTTAGCCACCCCTAAGTATTGAACTAACCTAGTAACTGAGGCTGCCAAGGTCCTGGGAGAACCCTGTCAGGCAGACTGGGGAGAGAGAGTGACCACAAAGAAATCAAGCCCTACCCTGGAGAGTCCTTTTGCTGATTGCTCCCCTACAGAGGAGCCTGTTCAGGGAACCCCAGCCTACCCCCCACTTGATAATGACAGTGGATGCTCATTGGCCCTCAGGCAGCCGTTTCCAGCCTTCATGCCCAGTATCCTTGGCAGAACCTTCCAGAATGAAAGTGTCCAGAGAGAGAGAGCCTAGAGCAAACCTCAAATCCAGTACTGACCAGCAAGGGGTCAAGGAAAGAGGGTGCTAGTTGTGCCCCAGGAGGCCCCAGATTGGAAGTGAACTCTGAATGTCCATCTTCAAGAGCCAAAGAGACAGGGTTGGTGGTGGTCAAGAAGTCCTCTTCAATAGAGCTAGACGATAGAGACACTTTCAAAACCAGTGTGCTGGCAAAATCTCAAACCAATGATGTGGACCCGGGGGTGCTTCGAGGCTCTAGGATGTAGTAAAAGTTTCCTGCTACCTGGAAAGTGTGCTCCAGTTCCTGAAAAGCCAAGCCTTACAGCACGAGTGTGCAGTGAGATTAAGCTCCAGGTGGAGGTAGAGGCAGAGGATGGTTCTCCATGCTGTCCTGTTGACGGGCTCCTTCAGGACTGCACCACTGATGTGCTCACTGCCACCAATGTTTTGCCTTCTCAGGTGGTCCATTGCCGCCCCCAGCATTTGTTCACTGGGGATAAGCCAATATGTCAAGGGCCAAGTGGCTTCGTGGTGGCTAGAGCAAGTTACATGGGGCAGCAGAAGCTCAAAAGCCCCAACCTTCAGGACCCCTCGACAAGGAGAAGGAAGGATGCTGTTCCCACTGACAAGAGGGAGACTCATAAATGGCCCAATCCAGAAGAGCATGGAAAAGGATTAGCGGGAAGAGGCATCTCCCAAGTCTGTGGGTTAAGCCAGCCTGTGCAAGACAAGGCATTGGCTGAGTGCCTTGAGATCAAGTCCTCACAGCTCCCACCAGAGAAGGGACAGCTTCCTGCTGAGGGCCACAGCAAAAAATGGAGGAAGCACTTTGTCCAGTGGATTTGCTCCAGCAAAAAATCTACAGGACACGGTGATCCTTTGCAAAACGGAAAGCCCGTATTACCCTGTGGTCACAGCCTTGGGCCCCTTCAAAGACAACCAGTGTCTCCTAACAAGGTCACGGAGGCTCAGGTGCTCACGACAGATGTTGGCCAAGTCCTAGAGGGGACACCAGGCTGTCATCAGGAGTATCTTGCGTCAACGTTATGTCCACGAAAAGAAGCGCAGGCCTCAGTTAATGGATGTTCCTCCAGCTGCAGGGCTCCTTTCTTTGTAGAACACAGGAGAGTGGCAAGTGTGAGACCCTGCCTCCACCAGGCGATACCTGACTGCCAGAGCCTTCCCACCAAGAGCACCTGTATCAGGGATGTATTCACAAATTTCTGTCCGTTCAGGGGATTCAATATCAGAAGCCACACTCAGGCATTGCCCCCCAGGGTGTTTGTGTGCCCAGTCAGCTTGCAGCAGCAGAGGCGGAGGAGGTGGGCTTACTCCAGTTACCCTTACCACTGCCCACGTCACTGTCTTCGAGAATATGTCTTATCTGGCAAATTAGAAGACGCTTCTTCTGCTCTGATTAGTAGGAAAGTATCCATGCCAGCCACTTTAGCCTGTTCTGCACAGGCTAATGGCTTCTCTCAGCCATGATATTCATTGTTCCATAATAGAGATTTTCCCCCTCCTACATTAAAGTGTGACTTCTGTGCTGCATGGCGGGATCTAAAGGGGGTGTCATGTGTGTTAGTCTGTGTAGACTAGAGAAACAAAATTCATACACTCATATTTTATGAGTTTTATATAAAGGTTAAGTGAACATTGAAAAGCCTCCCAACCCAGTTCAATCTAAGACCACCAGTCCAATAGTATCCCATGTGTCTGACACCAATCTACAAAGTCCTCCTCACAATCCAAAAACACACGGGGAGACAATGACTGCAGGAGGAAATTGTAGTCCGTGCGCTGGCAGGTTCTCCATGAGGCTGCTGCAGAAACCAGGGCTGCAACAGGGTAGGTCCATGTGGCTTCTCCTCAGGGATCTCCCAGGAAATGAGTCTTTCCAGCTGCTTTAGGGACCTAACAAATGCATATCCACCCTGGTGGCACTATCAGAGAGCAAGAGACCAGAAAGGCTAGGCTCACAGAGCCATTGATCTCCCTGCCCTTCAATTAACCCCACATGAGTTCATTGACGAGGTTGGCATAATATACCTTTAACTATGTTAGATACTGCGTCTCCTTCTCTGAGTGCTAGCTCTGACTTCTCAAAGGGCAGGGCTCTGGAGGAGGTTTTCAGCAGTGTTTCCCACCCACTTCCATCCCAAGTTCTTCATTTTGCACCTCTTATGATTTATGGTAACACCCCTACTGTGAAAACCTCGGAAGGTCCCAACACAGTGAAGAATGTTCCCTGGTGCCATTACTTTGTCTTCAACGTTATGTGGCTGCAGTTGATAGGTTTTGAGAGGCGCAATCCAGCCAAGAAATTCCATCGAGGGTCCAGAAGAGGTTTAGACCAAAGTAGCGTCTCATGGTACCAAGCAGGCATGAGACATGTGGCGGCCTGTCTAAGTCCCACATGTGCATTTGATGAAGGCTGCCAAGTTTGGCATGGAGGTTCCGCCTCAATACACCTGTCACAAAATGTGAAATGACATATTTTGCTACCTTTGCCTCTCTCCCAGCCTAGGGTAACCTCCAGGATGGAAGTCCCAGGTCTGACACATGTGGGTGGGAACTGCTAGGGAGGCTGCCAGCGGGGGACTCTGCTCACCCACTGCACCAAGGGAAAATCCGGTTCACAGCTCACATGCCTTCCTCTGTATATAAACCCGGAGAAGGAGCAACAGCTTAGGCTGAGTGGTACAGGATGAGCGTCTGTGTAATAACCACTAATGGTTAGGCACCATGGACACAGGGTAGGGAAGGATACAGTGAAGAAGAATATGAAGCGTTGGACGTAGCAAAGGGGGCCAAAGAGCATGAGGATCCCCAGAAATGACGCAAGACACAAGCGGAGCTAACACAGGCTTACAAAGGGGAATCGGCCAGGTGCTTCACCCCAGCTTTAGCTAGCTGCCCCCACAGCAGAACTTTATCTCCTACAGAGAGCACTGGGTTGGATAGCAAAGGCACAGCTTTCAAGCAGGGAAGGTTACTTTCTCAATACTATCTTTAGTGGGGCGACAAACTGTTATTTTACTTGATTTCCATCTCCTGACTGGGGGAAGGATGAGTTGATAGCCAGGGTGGGGTAGAGTGGGGATGAGTCAATAACAGAGTGCCAGGACTCAGGAAACATGACCCCAGGCTTTTGGGCTTCACACATGCATACACACACGCGTCCGCGCTCTAGGAATGTTCTCACGAAACATGACCCCAGGCTGGTGGTCTTCACATGCACACACACGCGTGCGCACACACACACATACATGCTCTAGGAATGTTCTCAGCAAACATGACCCCAGGCTGGTGGTCTTCACACACACACACACACACACGCACACACACACACACGCTCTAGGAATGTTCTCAGGAAACATGATCCCAGGCTGGTGGTTTTCACACACACACTCACGCGCACACTCTAGGAATGTTCTCAGGAAACATGACCCCAGGCTGGTGATCTTCACACACACGCACACACACACACACACACACGCGTGCACGTGCTCTAGGAATGTTCTCCGGAGAGAGTGGCTTCTAAGGACTGAGTGCTGCAAAGAAAGTCACAACTGGGAGCAGCCTTCCCTTCCCCTAGAGACTCCTGGGAAATCAGGATGTGCACGGAGATTAGACATCACCTGTCTTGATAAGGGAAACCAGTTCAATAGTGGTCAGTGTTTCCTCTGTGCTTCTAACACAGGGTTTTATTTCCTGGGCACCAGATTATAGAAGAAGGCAGGAGGGCCCCCCAAAATATGATTAGTTGATCCGCTTGAGTAAATTCTCATGTGCTTAAAAGAACACCCCTGGTGGGCCAGGGTTTACTGTTTACTGAACTAAACAGTAAAGGATGGCGAGGAAGACATCCACTGAGCCTTGACCTCCATGCCTCAGTCAGGACACCAAGTGTGTGTGTGGGGTGGGTGGGGACTGACACCAGTGGTGGAGGAGGGAAGTGGACATAGGCCCCAGAGACTGCTGGTACAGCAGCATGATGTTGTTTCTGGAGTCCTGATTGTGCCAAGGCAGCCTCTGGAGTGACTGTGGCAGTAAAAAATCAGATTCTGGATCTGCAGAGCCTGGATCTGGGGCCTCTTGGGTAGCAGGTAGCTTGGGTGTGTTCCTAGAGAGAGTGAAGAGCTGGACACCGGACTCCCCGCTGCTGAACCCTACCGTTCGTGCTAGGTAAGTGCACGGAGATGGAGAGAAGACCCTGAAAGAACAGCAAGGGGTGCATGGACCAAGCCCCTTCCCTTTCCCCTGCCACCAGGTCCTCTTATATGGTGCTGTGAGGTCAAACAAAGGGAAGCCCACTCAGACCTGCAGAGACCTCAGCGAAACAACTGCCCCCCACCCCCCACAATTCAGCAGACATCTCACAAGGACACTCACACATACCCGAGAGAGAAACCTCACACACATACTTCCTTGGAGACTTCCAGAGAGACTCAGAGGCCTCGCACAGAGACTTCATATGAAGTTCTCAGCATCCTTTATGGAGACTTCTCAGAGACCCCACAGGGACCTCACACAAAGCCCTCCCACATAGCTCACTGCCAGCACGGGAGAATTAGCAGCCGCTGTCCACCCCTGAGCTCCTGGAAACTTTCACACATTGTCTGCAGTGCCCCCCATGCTTGTGCATCTTTGTCCTCATAGCCTTGCTTGGGAACAACAGAATCACAAACTGCACGTAGTTGTGTGCAAATTTTTTCCACTGAAACGTTTTCACTAGCCTGAACTCTGAAGTGTAGTTTACAATTGAAATACAAGTAAAACTGCCAACACCAAATGAGAGTGTGATTCTAGATGGTGTGCAGTCAAATGTCGTACGCCACACTTTTACTTTTGCTTCGGACAAATTCTCTAATTGGTGGGGAAGTGACTGACTACTTTGGAAGCAACAGAACAGTCCATCAAATGGGCTTCAGGACTCAAATATATAAATAGACATCTGATCTGAACTCAAACTCATTCCCCAAGGGGCTCATGAAACTAATTTTTTTGGAAGAGTGAAGGAACCCACATGAAAATAACAAAATGTACATCACATTGTGTCTGTCTGGCTTAATTTCTCAATGAAACAGCTGTCATATCTGAAGATATTCAGGGCAACATTCCTTTTATAGCTCTGTCGACATAATTAATATGATTTTTCTGTGAAATGTAATATTTCTAAGTTATGCAAAGTCCTAATGTTTATCTACCACAACAAACTGATAATATTTCGAAGGATGAAGAAATAGATCAAGAAATAATAATTACCAGGGCGTGGTGCCCCAACAGACTGGACTGGAAAACGCTCCTAAGGGCCAGCAAACGATCCCTGAACTAACTACAAGCTTTTCTCTTGTGAACTGTTTTATTCTGTTCTTTGTCAGTGGTTTGTTTTTGTTGTTTTGTTGTCTGGTTGTATACTGTTGCTTTGTTTTCCTCTGTCTAGTTTTCATGCATGTTAGTGACTCCACAGGTCTGTCTGAATAGGACAGGCTGGATGAACTATCTGGAGGAAAAACAACGGGACCGACAGTTTTGGGGGGACTTGGGGTGGGGGGGTAAAGGGGGGGTAAGGAAGTGGTGTTAACAAACCCAGGGACAAGGGAAAAACATGGGACCCCAAATGGTAGAGAAGGGGGAGTGGCAGGCCTTGTGGGAAATGATCAAGGGTAAGGTTGCTTAGAGAAGAGGTATACTCTAGCCCAGGTGGCGATGAAGCATGGTAGTAGGGCAGGAGGAAAGTCAAGGGAGATGGAGGAAAGAGCTAGGAGTCAAAGGGCATTCATAGAGGTCTAGACAAAGACATGTACATGCAAATATATATAGGAGGATGGGGAAATAGATCTATGTGTCTATATTTATAGGTCACGTATTAAGGTGGCGGAAGGACCTTGGGCCTCTACTCAAACACTCCCTCAATGCATGAATACCTTCTTTTATTAAATTGGAACTCTATGATGCTCACTCTCCCGACACAACGGCTGGAGCCAAAGTGAGTGAACAAGTAAATGTGGTGAAGAAAGCTGATGGTGCCCGGCTATCAAAAGAGATAGTGACTGGGGTCTTAAAGGCTTGAAGATAAACAAGCAGCCATCTAGCTCAGAAGCAACAAAGTCCACATGGAAGAACACACCAGCCTGAGTGAGCGAGTGGTCCCAAAGGGATCAGTTACCAGGCATCAAAGAACAAAAAATCATATCATTGACTGCACACCTCCATGATAGGATCGCTGAAGACAAATGGGTGAATAAGCAAATGTGGTGAAGAAAGCTGATGGTGCCCGGCTATCAAAAGAGATAGTGTCTGGGGTCTTAAAGGCTTGAAGGTGAACAAGCGGCCATCTAGCTCAGAAGCAAATAAGCCCACATGGAAGAAGCACACCGGCCAGTGCGATCACGAGGTGCCCAAGGGACCAGGTATAAGGCATCATGCAAAAAAAAAGATATAAGTGTGTGTATGTATGTGTATATATGTGTATATGTATATATGTATGTATATATATGTATATATATGTATATATATATCATATTAAATGAAGGGGGAAGTGCAGAGTGGAGACCCAAGGCCCAAGTGTCGACCAACGGAGATCCCCTCATAGAGGGGTTTAGGAGAGGAGATGGGTTAATTAGGGTGTGAGGTAGTATCGATGAAGAACACAGCTTTCCCCCGGATCCTGGATGCTTCCTCCCCCCAACTACCATGATCCGAATTCTACCTTGCAGGGCTGGATAGGACAGAGGCTGTACACTGGTGCATATGAGGGTTGGAGGTACAGGGAATCCAGGGTGGGTGATACCTTCAGGACCAAGGTGTGAGGGACGATGCTGGGAGAGTGGAGGGCGAGTGGGTTGGAAAGGGGGAACTGATTACAAGGATCCACATGTGACCTCTTCCCTGGGAGAGGGACAGCAGAGAAGGGGGAAGGGAGACTCCGGATAGGGCAAGATATGACAAAACAACGATGTATAAATTACCAAGGGCATATGAGGGAGGGGGGAAGGGGGAGGGAGGAGGGGAAAAAAAAGAGGACCTGATGCAAGGGGCTTAAGTGGAGAGCAAATGCCTTGAGAATGATTGGGGCAGGGAATGTATGGATGTGCTTTATACAGTTGATGTATGTATATGTGTGGATTGTGGTAAGAGTTGTATGAGTCCCTAATAAAATGTAAAAGAAGAAAAGAGAAAAAAATGATTAGGGCAAAGACTGTACAGATGTGCTTTATACAATTGATGTATGTATATATATGAACTGTGAAAAGAATTGTATGAGCCCCAATAAATTGTTAAAATTTAAAAAAAAAAAAAAGAAATAATAATTAATGAAATACACATTTTCAGGTAGTACCATTTACAATAGCCAAGCGTAAATGAAAATATCTATATCTATACTTGAATAAAAAAACAACAGATTTATGTGAGGAAAACTACAGAAATTACAAGAAATCAAGTGTGACCTCAGCAAATGGGATAATATCCCATGCTCCTTGACCAGACGACTCAATGTAGTACAGTTATCAGTTCTACTCAAGGCACTAGACAAGTTTAATTCACTCCTGATAAAATTACCCTCATCTTTCTTCAAAGAATTGCAAAACCACTGATTACTAACTTCATATGGTAAGGGCATAGGTCAGGGGTTGAACCTACAAACTTCTCCTTGGTAGAAAGATAAAACTGTTCTCATAAAAGACTTGTAGGCTGGCTTTGAGTTGGAATTTTGGGGTCATTTAGGATTTTTTTGTGGCATGTGATTTTTAGGGCTTTAAGGTCATTTGGGGTCATTTAATTTTTTTGCGCATTAGGGTGGTTTGGGCTTTAAGGGTGTTTTATAAGGTTTAAGGGAGTTTTTAAGGGATTTAGGGGTGATTTTTTGGAGTGTATAGGTATTTTTTAGCAGGTAGGGGTGTTTTTAGTGATCTTACAGGGTTTCTTAGAGATTTTAGGGTATTTTAAAATATTTTATGTGTTTTTCCCCAGCATTTTATGTTTTGTTGGGGCTTTCATGTTGTCTTCAGGGCATTTATGTGGTTTTGGAAGTTCATGGTTTGGGAATCTTCTAGGGATATGATTTGGAAGTTCCACATGTTTTGGGAGGCATTTAGTGTGTTATTTGTGGCTTCAGAGTGTTATTTGAATTTTAGGGAATATTATGGCTTTTCAGACATTTTAAGGCTTTTAGGGTGATTTTAGTGTTTAAGGGTGTTTATTAGGCTTATATGTGTTTTTATGGCTTTTAGTGTTTTGTTAAAATTTTAGGGTGCTTCTTAAGGCATTAGAGTGTTTGGGGGGATTAGGTTTTGGTTTTCAGGGCTTTAGGGTTTTGTTGGATTATTTTTTGCTTTCATGGTGAATTCATGTCTATTAGGCTGTTGGACTTTTACAGGGTTTTATAGTGCTTCGGGTTGCTTTGTAGGGATGTTCTTGGGGTTTTAAAAGACTTTTAGCGTGTTTTTAGGGCTTCACGTGTTCTTTATTTTGCGTTTTAAGGCATTTGCATAATATTAGGGCATTTATTATGTTTTCGGGACGTAAGGAGTTTTTTTTAAGACTTATGGCGCATTAGGGTGTTTTAGAAAGCCTTTTACCATGTATTTAATGGTCTTAAGATGTTTTAGAGGGTCTTTAGGGGTGGTCTTAGCATTTTAGAAATATTTTAGACGTTTTAGGGTTTTTAAGGCATTTATAGTGTTTTTACGACTTTTAAGGTGTTTTTAGAACACGCCTGACAGGTACACACTATTTCAATCAGGCTCTGGTTAGTGCCTCTCAATCAATTGGTGACATGGGAGTCTGGATAATGGATTACCTTTACTCTGCAGATGAGAAAACTCACTCAAAAAGACACAGGTGTTGACCCACAGGCACACAACTGGTTAACAACAAAGACATATTCACAACCAGTGTTGGGAGCCAGAGCCCTAAGCCCCACATACCTGTCCCCAGCCGAACAGTCAATCTATCCTGAACCATCAAATGATCTGAGCAGATCCTCCCACCCAACTCACCTTCCCATGCCAAATATTTTATTTCAGAAGGTGGCAGTGAATCTGCAGCTCTGAGAGAGGGACATATCTGATCGGAGCACATGGAGCAGATGAAGGGGGAGGAGGGGAATGTGGAGCACATCCTGGCACACCAGGACTTGAGGATGATGTTCCCACTCAGAGAATCCAGTCCACATAGAAGACCACATGGCCAGCCCCACGATGAGACAAGACACCCCTCAAAGACCCATAGCCTTAGAGGGGACAACACTGAAGACACAGTGTGGGAAATGCGCCCCAACTAATCCTGCCACACCGAGGCATAACACTAAGGGGGTACAGCAGAAGAGCAAGAAAACGAAGCATCAAGGTCCCCAGGGAATGCCAAAGGATGACTTTGAGGCCAGTACTTGGTACACCAACAGACTGGACTGGAAAACACTCTTAAAGGCCAACAAACCGACCTTGAACTAACGATGAGCCACTTCTTTCTTGTTGAGTTGTTTTCATTCATTGTCATTGGATTTTGGTTGTTTTGTTGCTTTTAGTGCTTGGTTTTGCTCTGTCTTGTTTTGTGTATGTTATTACATCTACAGGTCTGTCTAAATAAGATAGGCTGGACGAACAATCTGGAGGAGAGAAAACAGGACCAACACTTCTGGGGAGACATGGGAGAGAGGGAGGTGTGGGGAAAGGTAGTGGTGTTAAGAAACCCAGAGAAAAGGGAAGAACAGGTGATGCAAATCGGTGGTGAGGGGGATGTAGGAGGCCTGGTAGGGAGTGATCAAGGGAAATGGAACCAATGGAACCAAGAGGAATTACTGAATTACTGAAGCACAAATGAAAAGTGAGCATGGCAGTGGGCCCAAGAGGCAAATCAAAGGGAATAGAAAAGCAAGCTAGGAAGCAAGGGTCAATTATAGAGGTTTAAAAAAAGGCATGTACATATTTAAATATATGAGCATGGGGAAATAGATCTATGTCCCTATATTTATAGGTTTTGTATTAAGGTAGCAGATGGACATTGGGCCACTGCTCAAGGACTCCCTCGTTGCAAAAATACTGTTCTATTAAATTGGCATTCTATGATGCTCACCTTCCCTACACGATCACTGAACACAAAGCAGGTACATAAGCAAATGTGGTGAAGAAAGCTAATGGTGCCCAGCTATCAAATATATAGCATGTGAGGTCTTAAAGGCTTTAAGGAAAACAAGCGCCCATCTAGCTCAGAAGAAACAAAGCCCACATGGAAGAAGCACACCAGCTTGTGTGATCATGAGGTTTTGAAAAGATTTGGTAGCAGGCATCATCAGAACAAAAAAAATCTTATCATTGCGAATGAGCGGGGAGTGCTGGGTACAGACACAAAGCCCATTTACAGTCCTCTGGACATCCCTAACAGAAGGGTGTCAGGGAGGAGATAAACCAAGACAGGTACCAGATAATAACGATGAAACACAGCTTTCCCCTAGTTCCTACATGTTTCCTATCTCCCACTATCATGATCCCAATTCTAATTTACAAATCAGGCTAGACTAGAGAATGTACACTTGGACAGATAGGAACAGGAAACATGGGGAATCCAGGGTGGATGAGCCCTTGAGGACCAGTGTTATGAGTGCAGACTCGGGAAGGGTGGAGGGAGGGTAGGTTGGAAAACGGAAACCGTATACAGGGATCTACATTTAACCTCAACAGAAAAGTGGGTGAAGGAACATCAGACAGTGCAAGATATGAGAAAATAATTAGTAAATTATCAAGGGTAGCTCGAATGGAGGGGGAAAAATGAGGAGCTGAGGCCAGGGGCTTGGGTGGGGTGGAGAGTGGATATTTTGAGAATAATGAGGGCAATGAATGTACAAATGTGCTTTACACAACCGATGTATATATGCATTGTGGTTAGTGTTGCATGAACAATTTAAAAAAAGGTCTGGACAGAGGGCACATGCAAGGATGATCTCAGGCTGGATTAGATCAGCAAAATCACCTCCTGGAGTTGCCTCACCCTGTGTCTATTCCTGAGTCAGGCATGAAGCTTAGGGCCCATAGTCCCAGGAGCTGGACAGGGAGGGAGGCGGGGTTCTGAGGTCATTCCATAGGGGCAATGGCCCTCCTGTCCTGCCGGGCCCACCCTCCTTTGTAATCCTGCTGGCTGGAGCACGGCTTTCATGGAGTCCACACCATGGGAGCTCTACTACTCATGGGGGATTGGCAGGAAGCCTCTGCTTATGCGCACACACCACCACCTAGCTGGAGGATCTCTGTGAACAAAGCCTGAGGCAGACAACAAGCCCACTAATTGATGCTGTAAGAGATACAATCAGCATCCAGAAACCTGCAACTGGGAGTAAGAGGCAGCATACTTGGCCCCAGCCACTCCCACTGCCATCTTCAAGGAGTGACATTCTAAAGCAGAGGGTTTTCAAAAGGCACTGCCAGGACTGTGGAATGAGCAGCTCATTTGTGGACATGGATACTGTGTGATCCAGAAGTATTACCTCTTCCTTTCCATTCAGGTGAGACAAAAAAAAGTTCCAAATAGAAAGCCATGCATCTAAACAGTATCCAATAGCCACTCATGTGCAGTGCTGCTGCCTCCAAAGAGCTTTCCTAGGTTTTTCTCTCTGTGGACAGATATACCTTGGTCCTTGGCTCTGCATGAGAAAGAATTCACGCCAAAGCCAGGTTTGTGATCCAATTGTGTTTTAGGAGAGATAGGGAGGCATGGTAGGCAACCCTGGTGGACCCCAGTGGCTGAATTGAATTTACTTGGCCTAGGTGGGTCAATGTGGGTGCAGCACCCACCCAGGTGTACCTGGCCTTCCTGACTGGAAACCTGGACCTCTGAGCACGCTCGGTGTGCCACTCTTTCCTGGGTGGCTAGCTTGGCCCTCTGAGCATGTATCATGGACAACCTAGTCCCTATGCTAGCTACCTAAAATTTACACCCTGAAGAGATATGGACCCAAATCTTTGGGGTACAAGGCGACGACATCTTTAGGTCCTTCCTGCTGGCAAAAGGGTGAAGTGGGGCTTTGGGTCCATACCCTTTCTACTCTGCTGGGAGGGGTTGTCCATTCAGGTCTAGGATGGATAAGGTTGAGGTGGTCCAGGAGATGGTGGTCCTAGAGGTGGCACACTTGGTTCAGAGGGCTTGGTAACTTGAGAACTTCTGGAAAAACAAACAAACGGACAAGAGGGTGAACAGTTTAACTGAGACAAGGCTAGGCTTGTGAGGTGGCAGTGCCCTTGAAATTAGGTGAGTGTCACAGGAAACAAAAAAAATCTTAGGATTATCAGGCATGTGTGTTTGTTCGTTCTAAGTATAGGCACGGGAGTAAAAGCATCCACAATTTCCCCAATGAGGGTACAGGGTTTGGGAACTACTGGGTGCACTGAGATCACTGTTTCATTTATGATCCTAATGTTTGGACCCACTGCTAAGAACCATGCTTCTATTTAATCCTATTATCCCTCAATTATTAACTTTGGTCAAACAAATTTTGTTTTCATTAATTACTTTCATAGTTATCTATCTATCTATCTATACACACACATTTAATTGAATGGAATGAAAAGGTCATGCGTTATAGCGTTAAATTGTAATATTGGAATACTACAGCGGGAGTCAACAGGGATCAAAAGAAAGTAAGTGTCTGAGTCATTTTTAATTTTCTTGGCTTCAAATTGAATAAAAGACTTGTAAATTACCCAGAGACCAAATTCCCATGGTGCCTCCTACAACGGGTAGAATGTTCAGGGATGTTTCAGGGCTGGGAGATTAGTAACCCCTAAGTCCAGGATCCCTTAGGGCAGGGGTCCTCAAACTGTTTACACAGGGGGCCAGTTCACTGTCCCTCAGACCGTTGGAGCACCAGACTATAGTTAAAAAAAACCAAACTATGAACAAATTCCTATGCACATTGCACGAATCGGCTACTAAGTAGGACATGCAGAGGCAGCAAAAACACCCTGAGGGTGGGATAAATGTCGTCAGGCCACATGTGCCCCACGGGCCACAGTTTGAGGATGCCTGCCTTAGGGGGTTCCTGGGTGCACTGGGGATGAAGGTCTCTACTGCTCCTCAAAAGGAGAAATGCTGTAACTTCTGGCATTTCGGCCCACTTTCCAATCACTTTACAAAACTGTTCCAGGTGAATCAGGGTTAGAAGGGAAAGTGTACCATTCTCTGGCCACCATTCTCCTTTCTCAAATAAAGTTGCATAGTGTATCAGCTTTTGTTTGTCTAGCCTCTGTGTCAACTCTATCCCAATTGGACAGGATTCATGCAAGGGGGCAATTCCTGAGTATGAAGCTGCTAAGTCCCATCTAGAAAGCACAAAAGAAGGCTCTGTAGAGCTTGCTGCCTCAAGGTCAATAAACCCCACTTGAGAGCGAGCCCTTTATTGCCCTGAATCTGTTGCCTCAGGAAGATGCCCCAGCAAGAAGTAAGGGATCAAAGACAACTCACTGAGGTCGACTTTAAGTCCAACCATTATTCTAGACAAGCTAGGAGAACCACTGCTTGGAATGGCCCCACGGCCCTCCAAGATGCCTGCTGGCGGGAGCAGACTCTCAAATCTCTGAAGGGAAGGGGCATCTGGAAGCTCAGGGAACCTTAAGGGAATTGGAATTTCTGTCTGGAACATCGTGGCAGTGGAACTGTGTAGTAAGAGCTTTCCCCAAAAGTGCCTTAAGCAGCAACACTGAAAGCCTAAAGGTAACAGTTACACAGGAAGGGTTCCATATGCCATTGGCCTAAGCCTGGGCCACGGAAAACCAGCCTGTAACAAGGAACAAACCTACACTGGTAGAACACTAACACTATAACGCCTCAAGTTTTAAATTCAGGAAATAATTTTAAACATTTTTATTCTTTACTTTCATAGTTATCAATATGTATATATGGCATTCAAATATATAAAACGTGCAATGTTTTTGAAATGTAACCAAATTGTCACATTGATAATTTATAAGTTTGGTACTAGATAAGTTTCAATTAAATGTTATAAAAATGTTGTGCTGGGCATTATAGGGCTAAAGCAGCTTGTTTGAAAAGCCAGGAGAAAGGGAATGGAGGGGAAAAGGGAAATATTTGGCTCCCAGGACAAGGCAGGGCTAACTCCCAGGTCTATTCAACCAGCTCCCTAGGCAGTGCCCTTCCACATGTTTGGGCTGGTGGGCACCATCTTGGCCAGGGTCACAGGCCCCGTTTCCCCATGGCCACAATGGCGGCTATATAGGATCTCTGGGAAAAGCTTAAACAGCCTTGACAAGAGTGAAGCCATTATGAGCTGACAGAAGGCACCATGTAAAGTAAATAAAGTAGCTATGAACTGTAAATGAACTAGCTGATATAGGGGAGGTAGGCTGTGCAGATGTGCCCAAGGGAATGTCCCAAAGGATATGGATGCTCAGAAGATTCGCGAGAGCGACCAGAGCAGTCTTTGTTCAACTAAGAATGACTAACTGCAACACCCTGCTTCTCTACTCTGCCTGCTTGCACACCTGCACATTGCAAAAGTATAAAAACCTTTGGACAATTAGACTGGGGCTGCTCAGGAAAAAAAAACTTTTTCTGTTGAACTTGCCAGCGGTCGGAGTAGTTTTCTTTCTGGGAATGGAGAGTGGCTACAACATTTCGAGGTGCACCGAGATCCAATTGCCACTGTCTGGGCTTGCTTAGAAAGGAAACCTCCTTAACAGGAGTGCTCTCCCCAGAACTACGGATTTCTGATTTCTCTAGGCCAGGGGTCCTTAAACTCTTTAAACAGGGACCAGTTCACTGTCCCTCTGATCAGTTGGAGGGCCGAACTATTGTTTCAATAAAACTATGAACAAATTCCTATGCTTCCTGCACATACCTTATTTTGAAGTTTAAAAAAAACACACAAACAAACGGGGCACAAACACTCGGCGGACAGGATCAAGGTCCTCGGCTATCCGCATGTGGCTCACAGGCTATTGTTTGAGGACCCCTGCTCTAGGCGCTCACAAAGAGAATGTAGTTTCAGCCCTAAAGCCTGGAGACTCCGCAATTTGTTTAAAGGTGATTGGACAGAAGGAGTTCCTGATTTGCCCATGCAAGACTCGTTTTCCCTTCCCCTATTTCTCAGAGTTCATAGTTATGTTTATGGGGAACCGGGACATCCCTATCTGATCCCTAAAATTGATGCGTGGAATGACATTGCCACTAATAAGCCAGCATAAACAAAAGACTTACTTCCTCCTGCAACAGAAAGGGTTCTTGTTTCAAGATTTCAGGAAACATGGCAGGACCAGAAAAAAAATAGACCCAAGGTCCTAAAACCACTAAGGTGGAGGCTGCCCTTCCCCAACCCCTCCCCATACCCCTCTGTCTCGGCTTTATTCCTTTTTGCAGGAGGACTCTGGGAGTGGGAGAACTAGCTTACGACCCTTCATTATCACTGCCACCCTGTCAGGTGCATGGGGCTGGAGAGAGAGAAATACTCATAACTCCTTTCTGAGTCCACACCCCAACATACACTAGGGCTGGTATGGGATCTCGACCGCCCCACCCCCCAAGAAGGATGATTTGGCAGCAGCCATTCTACACTCAAGGCAAGCAGCCCCAACACCTGGGGAAGACCCCTGAGTCCCTTTTTGGGTATATATCCCCTTGTATTCCAGTGATTTGTATAATTGGAATCAACAAAATCCCTTTTTCTGACAAAGCAGGTCTGATTCCTTGATAGAAACGGTTTTCCATATGCATTAGCCCACCTCCAGAAATTGCCAGCAACTTCTCCAGGTGCTGTTCACAACACAGGTACAGTAGCCCTGCCAGAGAGAGGCCCAGTAAGCAGTCAATGGACATGATGGTCAGACAGCAGGCACTCCCCATGTGAGGGAAACTCTTTTTGCCACTGCACGAAAAATGTGAGATCCAAACTCCTTGCAAGGCACAGAAGGCCTAACCAGGTATCACCAGTTTCTCTTGCAGGCCCTCAGTGGAACAGCTAGAAAACCTATGAATTTATCTAAGGTCAGTGAGAATTTTCAGGCTCTTACAAGAGAATGTCTGCGTGCCTTTTTAGAGTGACTGATGGAAGCCTACGGGCTTTATATCCCTAACGGCCTGGAGGCCCCGAGAACAGGAGGGCAATAAGTATTGCCTTTATTACTCAGTCTGCCTCAGACATGAAAAAGAAGTGGGAAGGGTTTGACGGGAAAAATCTTAGTGATTTGGTACAAGTGGCTCAGCGGGTGTGTAACAACAGAGATGATCCTACCACGACAGAGACAAAGAAACTAGTTAAAATACTAGTAATTGCCATGAGAGACCCCAGAGGCTCAGGAAAAGGAGAGCATGGCCCACTTACGGAGAGACTGACCTGTGGGCACCGCCAAGCCATGGGGCAGGATCAATGTGCCTACTGCAGGAAAGAAGGACATTGGAAAAATCAGTGCCTTGAATACCCCAGGAGAAGCAGACAACCCTCCAATAGAGAGGACGGGCCTCATCCACACCTAGAAAATCCCAAGCAAGAGACAATAATGCTTGAAGAAGCTGAATGAAGGTGTCAGTGCTCTGTTTCACTTGGTCCCCAGGATCCCAGGCTAACTGTCCAAGTAGGAGGCCTGCCAGTCAATTTCTTAGTGGACACAGGGATTACCTTCTCAGGTTCAGAAAAGAGTACAGGCAAATTGTCAAAAGGAAAGATTTGAATTACTGTCAGCATATGATTGCTTCCAAAAATAACTCACACCAGAAGATTTGCATGGAGGTTAGGTGGGTTTCTCAAGACATCATGATAAAAAATATCTGTCTGCCCTTTGTCCCAGTTAGCCATATGATTTTTATGGCACTGGCCCCTGGCTTGGCTGTTGAGCCATGGAAACTGTTTTTGCAGGACGTGAGGCGGTGGCCTGTGGCCATCAGTGGAAGGACAAAATCTCCACAGTGGTCTTCCTGTTTCAATTTGGAGCCACCTATATCACCTCTCGGACATTATTGTTGTCCTGGGCTCCGAATCGCCACCCCAGGTCTAGAAGGCACCTAACAGATCCACACTATTTGAATCAGGCTCTGGTTAGCCCCTATCGATCACTTGGTGACATGGGAGTCTGGACAATGGAGTACCTTTACTTTTCGGATCAGAAAACTAACTCAAAAAAACACAGGTGTTGACCCAGAGGCACACAACTGGTTAAAAACAAAGCCAAACTTACAACCATTTTCTGGAGCCAGAGTTCTGAGCCCCTCGTGGCTGTGCCCAGCCGAGCAGTCCCTCTCTCCTGGACACACCAAAGATCTGAGCAGATATTCCCCACAACCCCTCCCAAAGATTTTATTTCAGAGGATAGCATTGAATTTGCATCTCCTGGACAGAGACATTATCTGATCAGAGCACACAGAGATGAAGGGGAGAAGGGGAGAGTGGAGCACATCCTGTCCCACCAGACCTTGAGGATGATGTTCCCACTCAGAGAAGTCAGTTCACATAGAAGACCACATGGCCAGCCCCACGACGAGACACAACGTCCCTCAAAGACCCATAGCCCTAGAGGGGACAACACTGGAGACACAGTGTGGGAATTACCCCCAAACTGATCTCGCTACACCGAGGCATAACACTAAGGGGGTACAGCAGAAGAGCAAGTAAAAGGAGCAGCAAGATCCCAAGGAAATGCTAAAGGTGGACTTTAGGGTCAGGGTTTGGTGCCCCAAAAGACTGGACTAGAAAACACTTCTAAAGGCCAACACATAGTCCTTAAACTATCTATGAGCTTTTCTATCTTGTTGACCTTTGTTTTCTTTTATTGTAATTGGATTTTTGTTGTTTTGTTTATTTTGCTGCTTGGTTTTGTTCTTTCTTGTTTTTGTGCATGTTATTGCCTCTACAGGTCTGTCTAAATAAGATAGGCTGAACGAACAATCTGGAGGAGAAAAAAAAACGGAACTAGCACATCCTGGAGGACATGCGAGAGAGGGAGGTGGGAAGAAAGGTAGTGGTGTTAAGAATTCCAGAGACAAGGGAACAAAAAGTGATGGAAATCAGTGGTGAGGGGGATGCAGGAGGCCTGGTAGGGCGTGATCAAGGGTAATGTAACCAAGAGGAATTACTGAAACCCAAAGGAAGACTGAGCATGACAGTGGGCACAAGAGGAAAATCAAAGGGTATAGAAGAGTGAGCTGGGAAGCAAGGGCCAGTTATAGATGTCTAAATAAAGGCATGTACATATATTTACAAAGGGGCATGGGGAAATAGATCTATGTCCATGTGTTTATAGATTTAGTATTAAGGTAGCAGATGGACATAGGGCCTCCGCTCAAGGACTCGTTCATTGCAAGAACATTGTTCTATTAAATTGGCATTAAACGATGCTCACCTTCCCTACACGATCACTGACCACAAAGCGGCTGCATAAGCAAATGTGATGAAGAAAGCCGATGGTGTCCAGCTACCAAAAGATATAGCGTGTGGGGTCTTAAAGGCTTGAAGGTAAAGAAGCAACCATCTAGCTCAGAAGCAACAGAGCCCACATGGAGGAAGCATACCAGCCTGTGTGATCACAAAGTTTCAAAGGGATAAGGCAACAGGCATCATGAGAACAAAAAAATCTTATCATGGAGAATGAGAGGGGACGGCCGGGTATAGACCCAAAACCTATTTGCAGTGCACTGGACATCCCCTTACAGAAGGATCTCAGAGAGGAGATAAAAGAATACAGGGTATGAGACAGCAAAGAAAAACACAACTTTCCTCAAGTTCTTTTTTTTTGTTTGTTTTTTTTGCGCACCCCGCAGGCGCCCGGTGCCGCCCCCTCCCTGGTCCCGCGGCGGCGGCGGCGGCTCGGGGCCGGGGGGGGGGGCGCCAGGGGAGGGGGCAGACACCAGGGGCAGCGGTGGCGGCGGCGGCTCCCGGCGCCATCTTGGGCTGATCGATGAATTGAACAAAGAGGATCAATTTCCGATCAAGCGAGTTATCAATGGGGGCCGGGGAGTGAGAGGGACTTGTCCCTGAGTCGGCCCCGCTTTCCCCGGCACCCCCCTCCTCCCCTCCGCCGCGGCTCCCCGGCGGCAAGGCAGCCCGGCGCCCCCCCGGGGAGGCCGCGACCGCCCGCAGCCCCCACCCGCGAGCGAGAGGCCGAGAGAGAAGCCTGACCTGCAGCTGCTGTAAATCAAAGCGCTTCCAATATTGAAACATAGATCCCACATTGGCCGCCATCTTGAGACGTATTGAGACGGAGTGAGAGGCTGATAGAGAGGGGGCTGGAGTTCAGGAGCCGCCAGGAGGCAGCAGGCGGGCGGCGCCAAAACCCGGCCTGGAGCCGGCCGCCGCCGCCGCCACAGAGGAGCGCGGACTCCTCCTCACGGCGCCACCGCCGCCAGGGCGAGCCGAGCCGGAGTCGGAGTCTGAGCCCGAGGGCGTGGCGGCCGCTGGCCCGGCCTAGCGCGCGGCCGCCCGGCCACGCCCCCCGCCTGCGGCTGAACGAGCGACCTGCTCGTGACCCCCGCCCCTCCCAACCCCCAGCCCCGGCCGGCGGCCGCCCTGCTCAGCGCGGCCCGGCCCCTTGAGGGCGGCGAGAGGGGCGCTGGAGGGCGGCGAGAGGGCAGCCCCACCGCCCGCCGAGGCCCAGGCCGGGCTCACCTGGCGCGGGTGGTGGGGGGGCGCGGAAGGAGGGGGCCCTGGCGGCAGCGGAGCGCAGGCCCCCCACCCGCCTCTACGCCCGGGCGCTGGGTGCCGGCGACGCGCTGGGGGTCGTCGGTCGTCCTGCTGGGCGCCCGCCCGCCCGCGGAGACGCCGCGACCACCTGCTTGAGCCCAGACCCCCGCACGGCACAGGCCTCAGCGCACCCGCGCTTGTGCCCGAAGCCTTGACCGTGGGCGGCCCCGCCTGCCGGGGCCTCAAGGACCCAGCACCCCAGAGCGCCCTTGCTGGGGGAGGGCAGGGGCATGGGGAGGCATCAGCCCCTGACCCTCTTGAACTTGCACCCGCCAGCGTCCAACGCTGGGGCCCCAGAGTCCCGTCTCAACACCACCCGGTGACCCAGGGCCCCCTAGCTGTCACCGCCGACTTGGTACTTAGGAGACATGCTCTCTGGAGGCGGTTGAGGCTTGTCTTGTGGCCAATAATCATCTCCTACGCCTTCCTTTCCAGTCACTAATTTGATGTCTTCACTTAAAGAAATGCCCATAAGTTGAGGTTTCAGAGGAGAGCTCCTTGAGCTCCCCAGACAACAAGGGGGCCGAGTGTCACCGTCATTATCCTGAGCTGGGAGGGAACACTAGTGTTCCAGAGGCTGGGAATCCGTCACTGCCTGCCCACAGCACAGACAGAGCAGGTGCTGGTTATAATTGTTTCTAGACGTCCTGCCATGCTCAGTTGAATGTCAAAGCCATAAACGTTGCCCGACTACAATCAAACTGGAGTACGCAGACATTTCTGCATCATTGCCGGGTGGAAATACACTGAGTGGAGTTGGATGAGATGGCAGCAAGTGCTTAAGGAGGGGGTGCTGTGGGAATACCAACAAGATGACTGCTAGTCTCCATTTCCTTCTCTCGTCTGCTTTGTGTTTTCTTTCAGGACCAGAAGAAATGATGCATATGTAAGGAAAAAAACTTTTCATTTCCAGAGGAGTTTTCCACCCCACAATCTACCCGCAGCCTCCTTTGAGCAAGCCAGTAAAAGCTTTTTTTTTTTTTTTTTTTTTTTTAACCTGCCTTCTCACTATGACAATTTCCGGAGCTGCTATGTGGCTGTGTTTAAAAGTCCCCCTCGGGATCCAGAGTGCAATCCATATCACAAAGGCATCCTCCCAGTCCTAAATAGCAATGTGACCTCATTTCAGAAGGTTGTTCTTGTTTCCATAGACCCAGAATGGAGTTTAAGCTGTTGATCTTGACTGTGGTTGTCGACTCAGCCTCTCATGGGCACCTCATGGGCAGTGGAGCAAACTGTGCCAATCTGTGCTACCACCAGGACTGGGAGAGGAAGCCAACAGTGGTGGGCCATAGGTCAATGTGTGGATGGGGATGATCAGGTCTTTCTTCATTATTCTGTTTCAGTCTGGAAACACCACTGAAGCCTCAGTGTCGTAGCAACACACAAACCTTCACTGACAGTCTGGGGCACATTGGCTGCAAATCAAACCCGGGTCTTCCCGGTGAAAGACGATGAGAGGTCTACCACTGAAGCACCGTGGCCCTCACCTCAAACCAGGGCAGTCATTTCCGGAGTTCAAACCAGACCACAATGCAGGATGACTGAGATTGCCACCAGAATCTGATACTGATGCAGAAAAAAACCTAACTACCATTTTATTGACTCCCAATAGGACAAAGATCTGCCCCTTTGGGGTTTTGAGACTTTAAATCCTTACAGCAGGGGTCGCAACCTGTGGGTCGCGACCCCTTTGGGGATCAAATAACCCTTTAACAGGGGTCATCCAATTCATAACGATAGCAAAATTACAGTTATAAAGTAGCAATGAAAATAATTTTATGGTTGCAGGTGACCACAACATGAACTGTATTAAAGGGTGGCGGCATTCAGAAGGTTGAGAACCATTGCCTTACAGAAATAGACAACCTCATATTTCTCCCACGGAGGGGCTAGTCAGTTCAAACCCCTGACCTTGCGATTAGCAGGTTAATGCATAGTCCACTACACCACCAGGGCTCCTAATGATATAATAAGAGATACTATTGTTAGATCTCTCGTGGGAGAAATATACCTCAGTCCTTGGCTTCGCGTGAGAAAGAATTCACTCCGCAGCCTGGATTGTGATCCAAGTGAGTTTTTTGAGAGAAGAAGTTTCAGGTTTACACAGGCACCTCAGGGCCCCTCACCCCTGCACAGCTTGCCTAGAAGCTGCTGGAGAGAAAGTCACTACGTGGGCTCCAGGATCCTGCCTTTTCTTTCTTTTCTTAAATCGTTTTATTAGGGGCTCATACAATTCTTATCACAATCCATACATACATCAATTGTGTAAAGCACATTGTACACTCACTGCCCTCATTATTCTCAAAACATTTGCCTCCACTTAAGCCCCTGGCATCAATCAAGTCCTCATTTTTACCCCTTCCTCCCCCATCCCTCAAGAAACCTTGATAATTTGTGAGTGGTGATATTGGGAGGGTAGAGGGAGGGTGGATTGGAAAGAGGAAACCGATTACAAGTATCTACATGTGACCTCCTCCCTGGGGGACGGACAACAGAAAAGTGGGTGAAGGGAGACATCGGAGAGGTCAAGATCCTGCCTTTTCAATTCCTCCACAGGGAGGCATGGTTGATGGTCCTGGTCAACCCCATTGGCTGGATTGAATTCACCTGGCTCAGATGGGCCAATCCAGGTGTAACACCCACCTAGGTGTACCACCCCTTCCTGGCCGGAAGTTTGAACCTGAGCATATGTAATGGATGACCCACTCCCTATGCTAAGCTACCTAACAGTATTTGCAAGATGCCGAGCAATGTTCTAAGCTTTTTGTATATAATAATTCAATTATATCACTTAAGAAGCCTATGTGTGGACTCTATTCTTGCCTCATTTTACAGATGAAAAATCAGTGGCACAGGATGATAAAGCCATGAGCCTATGACCACACAGTGAGGAAGTGGAAAGGAGAGATTTGAACCCAGGCTGCAGAGTCCATGCCTTGGGTGCCTACAGCGCCACATAGGACACAGGAAAGCATGGAGCAGACTCGGCGTAAGACCTAGCATGTATGTGCTAGGACTGCATGAGAGTAGCTGCTACTCAGATCCAGAAGAGAATACAAGGCTATTGCAAAAATTATTTTTTCCAAGAGAGGGTGGAATTCTGCATCTTGTGCGAAATCCCCCAACCTGCACATGGCACAGCTACTTCAGAAGGTTCCCAACAATGTGTGCTGTGTGGCAAACCTAACTGAGCTCAGGGGGAGCTGGTCTGTGGGTTATGTTACCCAGAAGGTGAGCAGTTTGAACTCACCAGCCACCACTCCAAGGGAGAAAGAGAAGGCTTTCTGCTCCGATGGACTTACAGTCTTTGAAGTGGCAGGGAGCATTTCCATGCAGCCTATGATTAGGATCTAGGAGGGTGAGGGTGGATGGAGTTGGTTGAGACCTGGCTTCAGGGCATTTCCCAGAAGGGCTTCCTGCAGTGACTCTGCCTTCAGGAATGTCTGGTGACCCTGAGGGCAGCAAAGTCCTAAGCACACTCAGGCAGTGGTTCTCAACCTTCCTAATACAGGTCCTTTTGTTGTGGTGACCCCCCCCCCCCCGACCATTAAATGATTTTCTTGCTACTTCATCACTGTAATTTTGCTACAGTTATGAATTGGACGAGCCCTGTGAAAGGGTCATATGACTCCCAAAGGGGTCGCAACCCACAGGGTGAGAACCACTGCACTAAGGGTTCCCCTTCCGGGCAGCTCTACCAGTGTCTGATGTGCATAGTTCTGTGAGGTGAGAGAAATGAACTTAGTGTCTGCTTCTGGTGACAGTTGATGTGGGTGGGCTTTCTCCCTATGTCAAATCCCTCTCAAGCCATTTGTCACCACAACAGAGGGAGCCACACACATAAAGCAAGAAGAGGAGGCAGCAATAGCAGGACGGTAAGCAGAACAAAGATTGAATAAGCACAATTCACTTCAATCATGAATCGGGTGCCCTTGAGATGTGAGGAAGACCCCAGTCTAGTGACATTAGATCAGGTTTAGGGATTGAGTGACGGGACCCTCTTGGCTCCCCTCAGCCCCTATCTTGCTTTCCCATTGACCCTGCCCCTTACATCGTGATTGGTCCTTATTCCAGCATGATGGTTGGTTTCATAATCACAACATGTGGGAATGTGTTAGTCGATAGGTTATACAGGCACAGTCTCTGGAATGGGTAAGTGAGGAGGTGTGACTGGTGACATGACTGGTGGAATGGATCATGTGAAGTGATTTGAGATCGTTGTTCAGACCTGATAGGTCATCCAGGCCTCTAGTTGATCCTGGCAGTACTCTAGTTTAAGGAAACAGAATGTTAGGCATTTAAGTCATATTTAAGCTTAAATTTTGAGCAATAGGCTGTGGCTCACAGTGAGAGTCTATGTGGAGACCCTAAATCCATTTTGAGGGGCCACACATTCAGCCACCATTGAGTTCTTTCCTACTGCTGACCGGCAGTGGAAAGCTTGCGTCCACTCCCCGGGCCAGACTCAGCGATATACGGTCGTGTGCACATCCCAATGAAGGTCCCGCTCATGCTCTCACAGGCCCTCCCGCAACTCCATGAATTGATCCGTCTTCAGGGACAGTTTTGTGACAAAGGTGTTTGTTTTCCATGTCTCATTTAAGCTTTCAGGAGCTCAGGTGGTGATGCTGGATAGTGTTGGACAATTAACAGCAAGATCGCTGGTTCGAAGCCACTAGTCATTCCACAGGAGAAAGATGAGGTTATTGCTTCCTGTAAAGGTAGCAACTTCAGGATCCCTACACAGAGTCACTATGAGTCAGAGTCAGCAGGACAGAATGAGTGTCATTTTATTTAAGTAACTGTGGCTGTGGGTCCTTCCGACACCATTGTGGCCTCATGCGGATGCTCTCCTTCATCCAGAACAGCGGTTTGTGTCTTTTTCTTGTGTAAAACATAGCAAAGGAGTTCCTAATAAAATAAAGTTGAATTGGGAGTCTTTTTTCCCTCAAACAAAGTAAATCCATAAATAGAAATGAGACTATGGTGCTAATAACCAGTTGGAGAGTTGAGAGAGCTGAACTCTCAATCCTGGTAGAAACCCATTGTGACTTTAAAAACTTGCTCAAGGTCATCCATAGCCTATGAGGTTGAGTTGAGCAGACACAAAACAGATGTGTTGGGGAGTAATTGTGTACATTAAGTAAACAATTTATCTTTCTAAAGATTCTGTCTAAAACTTACTTTAAATAGTAAGTTTTCCCCTGGGCTAGGGAAAGGTCAGGGAGCTTTACCCCCTAGTATCCACCCCCTCTCAGCATTCATCATGTTAGGCCAGAGGAGCCAAATCACACCCACTACCCAGGGAGCACTGCTTCCAAAAGCCCATTGCCTGTGCCGGGGCAGAGGGCAGGTACCCGGACCAGAAATGCTGACAGAGTGGAACCAGCGGGCTCAGCCCCCAGCTTCCTGAGAGAGCAGCTGTGATGGTTCACTTTTGGACAAATGTCAATGCATGACTTGGGCAGCACGAAAAGCAGATGTGCAGAGGTTGTTCGCTGTATTCCAGAAGTTCACACACTCCCCGCAGGCTCTTTGGTGGCTTCCACCTTCAATCCCAAAAGGCCACTGCCGTCCAGTGGATTCCAACCACAGTGACCCTATATGGAGTTTTCAAGACTGTAAATCTTCATGGGAGCCAGCAGTCTCATTGTCCCCCTTGGGACAGGGAGCTAGCAGCCCGTTTCACCTCCAGGACCCCTTCCTCTCTAATTCTGGATCCAGTCCCTCCAAATATCCTGCCCTGCCCTTGTCTAGGCTTCTTAAATGCGTTCCATGCTGCTTATGTTAGTCTGGGTGCCTTAGCGAAACAAATCCACAGAAACGCGTATGTATAAGAGAGAGTTTTATGTAAAGGGTGAGTGCACATCAGGAAAACATGCCCGCATTTGCTTATGCACCCGCTTTGTCTTCAGCGATCATGTCGAGATAGGCTGGTGGCTTCTTCCATGTGGGCTTTGTTGTTTCTTAGCTAGATGGCCCCTTGTTTATCTTCCAGTCTTTAAGACCCTGGACACTATATCTTTTGATAGCCGGGCCCAGGGTGCTTAAGCACTACACCACAAGGGTTCATTAGCTTGTGACTTATCTCCTGCCATTCACACTAGATGCTCAAAATAGCAGGAAACCAGGTTTCTCCTTTGTGGCCACACCAGGTACTGACAGAACCAAGAACAGAGAAATGCTTAGTTATATATCTTGACTATCATTAGCATATTATATGCCTGGCAATATGTAAGCCTTCGCTCCCCTGACCTCTCACAGTCTCGGTAAAATGAAGCTAATAAAAGTAGTGCTCTCACAAGCTTGGTAGGAGATTAAACAACTCACATAAGGGTACACAGCCTATCAACGAGGAGGCGAGATGAGGCAGTGTGTGGCTGCTGAACCCACACCCTTCACAACACCTGCATTAAAATGACTGAGGGCTATGAGGAACCAGACAGAAGCAGGTTCACACCCCAGATTGAGTCAATTTAACTGCCTATTGTGCCTGACCCTTCTATCTCTGATCTTAGAAATGGGGTTAACAACAACAAAACACTGTAGAAGAAATGTCCAGCAGATGACAGGCACGCGATTAAACAACAAAAAATAAATCACTTAAGTTGAAATTCGAACTCCTGGAAACCCCTCAGACACGTGCAGAAAAGGATTGAGCCCCATGTGGTGTTTCCAGTGCCCCCGTCTTCCCCCCTAAAATGAGCATTTGATAAGGTAATGCCTGGATTGTTCCAAGCCCAAGACTGTGGAGAACTAAAGGAAAACCCAGCATTATGAATCTTTGAGCACAGCCCTGCTGGGAAACCGCCCTGCAGTCACTTGTTGATGACTGGAGGAGGGACAAGAGTAGGGAGAAGAACGAGGACTGAATGTGACACATAAGCAGGGATGGCCTACATTCCATAAAGGAAAAAACTCAAGGTCTGCTTTTCTGGTGCCGGAAAGTTAAAACCCATCTGGTGCAGTTGAAAAGGTGTGTGTGTGGAGTGGGGGGGGGGGGTGTTAGGGAGGAGGGGCGATGAGTCCAAAGGATGAACTCCATCTGCAATTGTGTCCTCAACTGCTTTCCCCTGCTAGCCACACGATATTTGTGGCTGGCCTGCCCTGCTTTTGTTATCAAGCCCAGAGAGGGCAAGAGACTAGCTCGAAGCCACACTGCAAGTTGGCAGCAGAATCAGGCCGAGAACTCTGGATGCTTAGAAAGCTTCACACAGACCTGAGAAAGTACCAAGGGAAGACCTGTTCGCTAACTGGGCAGCACTCACTGCATGCCAGCGCTGTTCCAGTGCCCCAGCCAGGGCATTGCTCCCTGTGTCTGTGTGTCTTCAGTGATGCACACAGGTGACGGATTGGCTTTTAATAGCATGCTTGGAAGGTTGAGGCCACCCAGCGGCACCTAGAAAGAAGGGCCTGCAAATCTACTTCAGACCAAGCAGCCTTTCCAGACCCTGGGGAGCACAGTTCTTCTTGGACACACAAGGAGGCCAGGAGTTGAAGTTGATTCCATGATGTAGTTGATTCCATGGTTCCCGGTTGTAGCTATACCTAGAGTCCCATCCACATTCATGTTTATATCTCTTCACTCCATGGGGTGCTCATGGCTCCAACTCTTCTGAAGCAGACCACCAGGATTTTGTTTAAGAGGCCTCTGGATAGGTTGGAACCGCCAACCTTTTAGTTTGTAGCTGAGTGCTAAACAACTTGTGCCATGCAGGGTGCTAAGCTCAGAAACTCAGTCGGTGCTTCATGATCTCAGTTGGAATTATAGAGAGGGTCAGTGATGATCCATTGACTGCTGGGTAATTGTTGATGTAGTCTCCCTGTGCAGACATGTAAAGTACCTGAAAACTTAAAATCCAACTCATTGAGTGCATCATCCTGCCGTGCGCCAGCCCAGCAGCATGCTCTGCTGGGGACATTTGGCCATGCCTGGAGACATTCTGAAGAAGGGAGTCCCACTGCCATCTAGTGGGCTGAGACCAGGGATGCTCGCTTAGCATCCTGGTGCAGGGAACAACACAGCCCCACAAGAACGATGTTGGCCAAAATGTCAGCAGAGCTGCCACTGGGAAAATGGTCTAGTCCAAGCGCTGACCTTCGTAGAGGAAGAAAGCCAATCCAGAGCAGCTAAGTGACCTGCTGTGGGTTGCACAGCCTGATTCCAAGCCCAGTACTATACCCAAAGCTGTTACCACGCCCAAAATTAAACAGCAATAGCTGCCCAAAGGCCTCTTAGTTTGAGGACCAAGTAAGACAGTAAATGAGAAAGCCCTTTGACAAATGTGGCATGCTGCACAAACATGAGATGTTATTACCCAGGATCTTTTGATATATGTAAATAGATCTTGTACCAGGTCAGTTAATTTTCCAACTGCTCTATCTGAGCTTTCAGATGGCAGCACCTCTGTCCAACCCAGGAAAGGACTCCTGTGCAGGCTGAGCAGCCCTGGAAAGCCTCATGCCTGGCTTCTCCCACCCCTCAGCTAATCTCCAAGTGATTAATAAGGGCTCTCACTATGTTGTGCCTCCCAGCTGACAGATACTAGGCTATCAAAGCATTCGTATCACCTCCTTGATGCCTGAGGAGGAATATAGTTTCATGTGTGAGAGTGCCCCAACCCGCGGGACTCAGTTATTCGAGGGGTTCCAAGGAGGACCCAGCCTGAAAGAGAAACGGGCGAGAGAGAGGAGCGAGACCAAGCAGATTCTTGTCAAGGTCTGAGTTTATTGCTACACAAGCCTCTCTATAAAGGGTGAGGCAAACAAGGGAGTTCAAAGGGGAGATAAAAAAAAGGAAGGGCAGGGGTGTAGAGCACACAGGGCAGGCGGCCGCAAGTCTGCAGTTGGAATGTCCGGTGCTGGAGCAGACAAGGGTGGGCCATCTGGTGTGTGTCAGGGTAAGATAAGGTTGAGGTGACGTGGCTTTAGCCCTGCTGGGCAGGCAATATGGCCTTGGTTTTGTCAGGCTGATTATGCCCGGTTCCCAACATGAGAGAAGCCAGGAATATCTCCTCTCACAACTGTGCAGCAAACGAGATCAGATCTCCCAATCTGATTTTCAGCCCTCCTGTCTTTCCAAGTGAAGTGGATGGTCCATTTCACATTGTCTCAAGTCTTTGCACATTGCATGCCAACATTGCGACACAGGGCGCGGCTGTGGGTCTTAGTAGACAAAGCCCCCACCCAGAACCCTGCCCTCAGAGCTCCTTGGTCACCCTGCACAACGCAGGTCCAGGCCGGGCTCCACACTGCAAGGCGATCAACCCTGACCCTCCAGTGTGGCCGTCCTCACACGCTCCCACATCCACCTAGAAGGACTGGAGATGAGAGATTCCGGAAGCTCCCTGCCTCATCTGCCTCCCTCCCCAGAGCGACAGAGCAACTGTAACTGATTAGGCAGGATGCAGCCTCGTTCCCAGTCCCCACCCTCTCTGGGAAAGCAGGGATGTCTGGCACCTCATCCAAGGCCTTTCCCCTGTGATCTCATTACTAAGGAGCTGCTCCTCTACCGCCCACCTCCATCACCTCATCTACATATGGGGGAGATGAGTATGTCTTCTTTGCTGCTCCTTCCCTGAGTCCACCCCAGGAGCTCCCTGAACAGATCACCAATCACTTCTCATTACACCTGCAGCAGCCGTCAGATACTGCTGAACAGAGACAGGCGCCTCCCCTGCTGCTGCCAGGCTCCAGTGCACATGTGCACACACACGTGCACACACATTGTACAGGCACACTCACATGGACACACAAGCATGCACACCCATGTGCACAAACTTTGTTCAGAGGTGGGAATTCTGCCCATTTTAGCCTCTAATATTGCAATCAGGGAGTGATAGAACAATGAAAGATGAAGGTGGATGAAGGAAGATCTATTTATTCCCTTACTTGTTACATAACCATTCAGGGCTCTTTTTTTATCCGTACAAACACACCACCACACCATCAACAATCATCAAGTAGATGTCATGTATGCAGTGCTGCCCTATTCAAGGCGGTGCTGAGTATGTGAGGAGGATTCTCTCTAAAGCACAGCTCTGAGGAAGTCTGTCTCCTTCGCACTTTTACACACACAGGGTGAGGAGCCTGCAGGAGGCTCCGTGCGTTGGGTGAAGCCACACGATGAGTGAGGAGACCGAGTGTGTAGCCAGGGGAGTGAGAGCGCAGAGTTCACCACTTCACCACCATGCTGGTGTGCACAATCGATGAAAGGGTGGCTGCCAGCAGCAGGACAGAAAAAAAGTAAAGCATGTAACTTGTGGTTTTATCTCTGGCTTACTTCCAAAAGGAATTGTTTTTGTTGTTCTAAAAAGCTTTATACCGAGAAAAAAAAAGAAAGAAAGAAAGCTTTATACCTCTATAAAAACAAAAGGCTACTGCTGTCAAGCACCTTCAGACTCAAGCCAGAGGAGAGCTCTCCCAGTGGGCTTCCAAGCTGAAAATCTTCACAGAAACACAGTACCTCCTGTGGAGTAGCTGGTTGGTTCAAGCCAGCAACCTGGCAGTTAACAAGTACGTCCCTTGTACCTGTAATACCTGTATAAAGTGTATTAAATATGAACTACTCCTGGTGTGTAATTTTAAATTGAATTATTGTGCCTGGAACTTTTTTTTTAATAGCTAAGAATGGTGAAATGAGACTCCTTTAGATGTTATGATAAGAATACACACTACACAGGGCTTGGACCCAACCCAGCTTAATTCAAAGGAAGGCAGATTTATTTTCTTCTGCTTCCCAGAAGGTTCCCCAGCAGAACGTGTGTTAAACAAAATTGTTTAGCTATGGAAAAGAGCAATCTCCTCTTGGGAAGATCCTGGTAGAAGGGGGCTTTGGTTACATATCCAGCTCAACCCAGCCCCAGAGGCCTCGTCATGTTTTATTTTGTTTTGCCCTTGACACTGATTGTCTTGGGAACTGTGGCCCCCGAGCAATGGCCAGGAAGTCAGGTCTTCTTGATGTAAATCCTCTAATATCCCCTACAATGATTTTCAGTGCCAATGGTAAGGCCCGCCCAGTGGCTGCCACATGCCCCTGAGCAAACACGTCAGAGCAGATGAGAGCATGAGACAGCATTTAAGAGAACGGTAGGCTGGCCTTGACTTAGCTGTTTGGCCTCTCCTCAGAAGTCATTTGTGACACTGACTGTCATGGGTTTCATTAAGAACAAGTCTATCTCTACCAAAGAAAACTGCAAGGTAAGAGGACTTTCAGCTCCAGCTACATATGTCTCCAAACTTACTTACATATTGTCCTGTTTTCAGAAGAAAAAAAATTTACTCAGTGCCTCCCGGGCAAATAAAAACTTTGGTACTACAACCTACAATCCCAGATAAAGTGTAGGTATCTGCTTTGGCAGCTCCCCTGGATCGAGCTGCTCCGGTAGCTCTCCACAAAAACCCTGTGAAGAGATGATCAGGCAGGATAGCCTAGTCTGTTCTGCAGAAAGAAGCTACCCCTGAAACCTCAGTGGCTTAAAATCTAGAAGTTTATTTCTTGTTCATGCAAATTCTGACGCTGGAAGGGCAATTCTACAGGGTGTTTGTCCTGCACACCGTCCGTCAGTGATTCGGGCTGCTTCACAAATATGGTGCCACCAGATCAAAAGGTGGATTCCAGGTCATCACAGAAGAGGAAGAGAGAAGTGGGGGTTGTGGATCAGTCTTTACATGCTTTGACACTTTAGTTGACATAGATCGCTGGATAGGGCTGCTTATATAAAGGTTATCAGTTCAAACCCACCTAGCTGTACCACAAAAGGAAGGGGTCATCTGCTTTCATAAAGGGTACAGCCTAGACAACCTCATGCAACAATTGTACTCTGTACCACAAGGGGTGAGCATGAGTCAGAACTGACTTGAAGGCAACAGGATTTGGGGTGTTTTTGTTTGTTTGGTTGGTTGGTTGATTGGTTTGGTTTGCTGAGTGGGAGGTGGTTCTACCTACAGCATATTAATCTGAAGTAGTCACTTTAGGTTTTTTTGTTTGTTTTTTGAGAGATGTGGAAAAGCTCATTGGCTTTAATGGGGAGTTAACTCTGCCGCAGACGGCCTCCTCAAAATTTCCCTCCCGCTTCATAAACTAGCAGAGATTTTCAATGAAGGAGCCTACAGGCACCCGCTGGACATCTCCTTGCAAGGTCAGTCCTTTGGAGCCACTGGGAGGGAGAAAAAAGAGGCTTCTATTCCTGTAAAGAATTCCAGCCCCAGAAATCCTCAGGGGGCAATTCTGCCCTGTCCTCTCGGGTCGCTATGAGTCCGAATTGAATTTATGGCTATGAGTTGAGTTTTAATTCCATTCACTTACTGCTATTGACAGGTTGCTAGATTAGGGCTTGTCTTCCCAAATGCCAGCACTAAACGAAAATGAGCTGTCCGGGCCACAACAAAGGGGTTGGAAATAAATCAGGCACACTCATTAGATACCTATGGCAAAATTCAGAACTGAGCATGCTCTGACCCAAGTCATGTAGACCCAGGTGGAAGGTCCACCTGGTCATACAGAATAGGACTTCACAAAAGTGCACCAAAATCAACCAGTACGATCGACCAATGCCCTCCAGTGGTGTTGGGAGGTGATAGAAGTAGGCCTGGGCTCCTTGTCGCCCTCCCTTGTTCACGTGCTCTGCAAGTGGAGGGTGAGGCCCTTGGGGGTTCCTGCCGTGGCTCCTCAGCTGGTTCTGCACTCCTGCTCAGGTATTCCTCCCATGAAACCGCCATATTCAGCTGCAAACTTTCCCCACCCCTGCCATGCAGCCCGGCGTGCTTTCCGGAGATAGTGGGGACTTTTGGGGACTGCGATACCTGAAACTTTCTTTCATAACATTCACTTGGATTTACAAAAGTGCTTCTGCCATATGAATTCTTTCAGCGTTGCTAAGCAAGAACTGAGGTCAACCACCCCAGAAACCTAACACTATCAAGTCGATTCTGACTTATATCAATCTAGGGGGTCCTCAAACTATGGCCTGCGGACCACATGGCCCTCAGAGGACATTTATTCAGCATGCCGGGTGTTTTTGCCCCCTTTTTTTTTTTTACTTCAAATTAGGTATGTGCAGTGCGCATAGGCATTTGTGCATAGTTTTATTTTTAAACTATAGTCCGGCCCTCCAGCGGGTTTGAGGGACAATGAACTGGCCTCCTGTTTAAAAAGTTTGAGGACCCCTGAAAGGACAACGTAGAACTATGCCTGTGGGTTCCCGAAGTTCTAAATCTTTACAGGAGCTGAGAACCGCATCTTTCTCTGTGAGCCATAGCGGATTCCAACTGGCTGGCCTCATGGTCACACACATTACACCAGGCTCCTTGAGCCTTAACTTGATAATTTAATGAAACGATACTTCTCCAAGTCACACTGTATCAAGGTCTATAATCTTGCTATTCTAATATCAAATTTAAAATAAGGAATATAGTTAAGCTCCAAATCCATAAGCAATAAGATCATTGAATCTCTTTGGACACTATTACTTAAAAAAAGAAAAAACTCTGTCCAATTATTTTCAGCACAGAAAAGCTTCCAGTGTTTACAGCTTAGTATTTAATTGCTTTTTCTCTTCTTCTTTTGCATTGGTGAATCATTTTGAGCTTATAATAATGTCAAAATAAATAGTTTCCAGAGCCTCCAGGCATTCACTGTGTAATGATCATTTAAAAGATTTCTTGGTTAGAGGGTCCTCAAAAGAATAAAAAGCGTGTCCGCATCCCTGGTCATTTCTATATTCAAAAGAAGAAATTGCTCATCAAATGCTACAAGCCAATTTCTTTCTTCAGCCAAACTGCCCATTTTAGCATCACTGAATTAAGCAAATGGTTCTACATTTCAAAGTCAACAATGATACTCTTTTCCCTTTAACACGAGCATCTTAAACAGCTCAAAAAATAGTCGAGCTCTTTATTATGGCTTTTCCTGAGAAAGCTGTTTCGTTGTTTATTTTATTTATTCATCTAGACTTTCATGTTAAGATTTGTGTATTTTAAGTTCTGCTAGTCAGGACATTTTAAATGGAGCCAGATTTTTTTTTTTATACTGTGTCTTTTAAAATATAATGAGACTGAGCAGTACATCCGTTAATAAAATATAAAGTCTTCCTATTTCTGTTTGTTTGTAATTTCCCTAAGGATAACTCTTAATGTAGTAAAAACCAAAACCCGCCATAATGAATTACATTTGGTCTACTGGGGGTTGTGGCCAACCTTTTGATAGAAAAATCCAGAGACTCCCTTCTGCATCTCCTTTCCCAACCAAACCCCGTTGGCTGGAGGCTGGAAGGAAGAAAGAGGCTGGGCTGCTGGGGCAGGGTGGGGAAGGGGTAACCTTGCAGATTATTTCAAATTCTACTCTGAAGGCAGAAAGTTATCCAAATGAGATAGCTAGAGATTCACTTCCTTAGAAAAAGATTGAAATTAATGTGTCCCTTAGAAAAGCCAAAGGAAAAAAGTCGTTATTAATTTAGGCAATTGAAGAACTTTGAAAGCCATGTCTAGTACATAAAAACACCTGTCCCTAGAGCCCGTCGGCCTAGGAAACTGAATTTTTATACCATGTAAAATAAAGGAAGGTCATTTCTTAGACTTGCTCAACAGAAGATTGTCATTTTAAACCGGTTACTGTAATGAGAAGCTGGGTTTTCGTAAAAAGGACTGAATGCTTGAGTCAGTGTGAAATGAAATTAAAGATGCATGTTCTGCGCATGGCGGCATTTCCGGAGGAGTCTGTGTTCCTGTGACTGCTCTCGATCTGTCTCGTGCCTTCTGGGAAACTCACAGCGTGGTGCCCACATCTAGTCTCTTGGACTTTCTTGCCAGCTTTGGAAAGGTGTTGAGTCTGTTGGATCTGCTGCACAGAGACAGCATGCAAGTGGACCCTTCCCACATTCCTCAGAGAGCAGCCCCCCAGTGTAAAGCTGTGGGTGAGGTTTGATGACCTTTGCCCCTTCATCATCCCGCATTCTTTGAGGGACCCAAGCGCTCCCCCGAGGCATTACCGGAGAAGCAGCTACCCCATAGTTTCCAGATGGTGGGTATCAGCCTGTGTGCTCATTGGGATCGCCAGAGAGCTGTCCAAAAGACATCTTTGTCCCATCTCCACTGAGTCCGATTTTATTGGCCTGCAATGCAGCCTAGGTGCTTGGATTTTTTTCTCTCTCATAAGTTTTTATTGTGAATTAGGTGAAGGTTTACCAAGATCATCAGTTTTTTATTCAACAATTCATACCCATTGTGTTTTATGCCACTTATTGCAATCTCCACAATATAATATGACTTGTTCCACTCCCTACTTATGTCTTCTGTTTCCCTTCCTCCTCTCTTCCTACCCTTCTGAACTTGGGCCTTGGATTAATACTGCCCTTTTGAGATCAAATGGTTTGCTGTTTTCAGGTTTGCGTGCCTCACTTGTGTAATTGCTCCCATTATAGACCAATCTACTATTTGGCTGAATATTGAACCACAGGTAGGAGTTCATTTTCAAACTTAGTGAATAAGGACCATCGTTTCAGAGGTTCTGTTAGTCCCTATCCAGCCAATAAGCCTGGTCTCTTTTATGACTGTGAATTTTGCTTCACTATCTAGGACCTTTGGATGTGATCCCTTTCAAAGAAGTTGGAATTGATAGTTGGAGATCATCTAGTTATTCTGTGCTCAGAGTCATGAAGTCTAATGTTCATGTGGTCCACTCACCACTCTTTCCTCCAGAGTGAGGGTGACAATACTTGCCACCTAGATGGCCACTTGTGAGCTTCTGAAATCCAGCTGCTACTCACCAGCATGGATGTCGAACATAGTCTTTACAGTCTAGGTAATGACAATTGTTCTTGGTGTCCTTCACAACTATAATCCCCAGCCCCCCAGCCCAATAAAGCACTCCCTCCAGTTGTTCGGTTATGCCTAAGGAGTTTTGATAACTTCATCTTCTGTGTGCTCCGGAATATTCAATTCCCTGGATGGTCAGAATGGTCAGTCAGGGCTCAGAATCTTGGTGTTAAGGCTTCTGGTGAGATCCTGGCACATCAGACACAGAGGTTGTGAGGCTAGAGGATGGGCAGAAGGGGATCATACTGAGTCTAACAAGGAAAGAAAAGGAAATGAAGGATATAAGCAATTAAAAGCAAGCGCATAAATAGATACAAATACACAGATGGCCCTTGCAACATTATTCCCAATCTCGCAAACGTGTCAACGGTCTAAATACCCATCAATAGGTGAATGGATAAGTCAAACATGTTGCCTACGGTATATACAATGGACTACTACTCAGCCATAAAGAGAAATGAACTCTTGACACAGGCTACAAGAGGAATGAACCTCATAAGCATTATGCTGAGTGAAATAAATCAGCTTCAAAAAGGACACATTTTGCTTAATTCCACTTACAAAAAATATCTAGGCTAGGAAAATGAATAGAGACAAACATCTCCCAATTGTTTCCAGGGATAGGTAGGAAGGTAAGTATGGTTGTTACATAATGCCATGTCAATTGGACAAATAAGTGAGGTGGAGTCTTTCTTATACCTATATGAGTGTCCTTGGATTTATTTCTCTAGTCAACCCAGCCTAACCCAGTAGGGCCTGGAGGGGAAGTGCCATCCCTGAGACGATACTGAGCTTCCATAAGGGTGATGACATAATTTTGGAATGGGTAAGGATGATATATGAACAACATGCAGAATGCCACTTAATTATAATCTTGTAGAGCGTGGAAGTGACGAATGTTTTGATGCATGTATATTTAGTATGATTTTTAAAGAGTGTACGCAAAAGAGCAATATGGCAAGTCTGTGTTGCCATTTGCTGTTGCTCAGCTAAAAGCGATTCGGGCCTGTGTAGTTCAAAGGGAACCACAGAGGCTCAGGAGGAAAGCTGGTACCATCTCCAACTGAGACTTGTCTGACCAAATGCAGAGTCTCCCTTCAAGTAACTGACAGGTCAGAGGCAGCTCATCTCTGCTGCAGAAGCAATGATTTGTCTCAATTCCCAGACCACTGTCACAGCCATGTCTTGTTGCTCTCGGTGCCCCCCTTCCCCACCACAATAAGTCACTAGAAAGCCATGCTTCATTTAAAAACAAACAAATAAAACCCTTCTGCCTCCATCCTGGCACTGTTTCAGCTTATTTAGCATCATAACATATGTCATCTGTTTCCCTAAACAATCTAACATGGACATGGCACGATGGGACTGATGAGTTAGGCAAATGAGAACCAGCCTGCCCTCTGAACACACACGATGGCATTTGACTTGCTGTCAGTAGATGCTGTCGCGTTTCTTCTCCTCTTTCATGGAAAATAAATACAGAAAAGAATGAGGACATGAAAAGGGCTGCAAGATGTTTAGCTCTGGTCTTTCTAGAAAGTGTAGAAAAAAAGTATGTGACCCCTGCCTGCCTTTAGATGCCCCACTCCTCTGGCAAACAAGGATTGCACACTGACCATGGACAAGACATCTGGATCTGGGGGGAGGATATAACAATTGCCCCCACCAGCAAAGAGTTTCCAGATTTACGGGACTACACAGGCCAGGGAGCAGCTCATAAAAAGAACAAGAAGAATCACAAAGGAGGGTGTGCTCCTGCACCACTTCGTCCAGCTGCAGGCACATGAAGGCAAAGTTTCTTTTGCTTTCAGTCAAGTTTATGATTTCCGCTGCATCCCTTACCAACCAACACCTTCACGAAGATCTAGGTTCTTGGGTTGTTTCGCTCCAGGGCGGACATCTCCTTGGTAAAGCTTTATGGACAGCTCATGGTCCAAGAATTCCACCTATATGTTTTGAAAGGGGCCACGTTAAAACCCCTGGCTCAGACTTTCAGGACTGGGCACAATACAGCAAACCCACCATGGGGACAGCAGGATTTGGTAACACTCTCATCTCCATCACAACCTGGACCTGGCAAAGCTATTTTCTTCCACTCACCATCTTTCAATCAATATTTACTCAGCTGTTAGTTGCTCCCCAGGCTCAGCATCAGAAAAGTGTTCAAACGTTACCGAATTGTCCATCTAATGGTAGAGGTCTGTGCAAGGGATATGAGAGCAAGAGGCTCAGAGATGATCAGTGGGTAACGAGAGAGGGATTCACCTTTATCATTTGTAGAAAGCCCCTGAGGCTTAGTCACATTGGCAGACTTTCCCTGGAGCAAGCAAATAAAGCTGCTCCCGGCTCAGCTCCATTCCTGATCTGGTCTTGCCATGAGACTATCCAGGCTTTGTCCCAACCCCACGTTCTGGAAACCACGAGTGGAAGGAGGTGAATCTTGGGGATACCATGGAAAAGAATGGGCATTGCACAACACTTCATTGTACTCATATGCAAAGGCCAAGAGATAGAACCAGGTGAGACTGTGAACAGGACAAGGTGATACTGCATGGTTTAAAATCAGAAAAGGTGTGCATCAGGGTTGTATCCTTTCACTGTTCTTATTCCATCTGTATGCTGAGCAATTTATACAAGAAGCTGGTCTCTGTGAAAAAGAACATGGCATCAGGATTAGACGAAGACCCATGTAATGTCATTGGGAACATTTTCTCACTAAAAATTTTAGGTCATGGCATCAAAAAAGTGTCATTTTAACCTAAATGGGTTTTTAGACCAGTGAAATAACAGCGAGAGTGAGTCAGCATTGTGCACAGAATTGAGCGATACTGGTTCTTTGGGAAATTCATAATCCAACACTGACACTGCTGAGTTAAAGGATGACAGTGAGGAAGATTCTACACCTGAGCTCTGTGATGGGCCAACGTGGTGCTCTACTCTCTTCAGGAATGGATGAGCCAGCTCCACCAAGATTCCCCTTTACTGGAGCACCTGCTATGTATGTAGACGTTGAACACAAGAACGCTTTGGCGTTCCTACAATGATTTCTGACCGATGAGGTCATCGAAAAAATGATTATGATAGCCCGGAGGTTTACTTTCAGGTTTTAACCCCTCTTCAGTTAATTTCTGTGCATGGGGGAAGGTTTGGGGCTTGCTTCATTTTCCTACATACGGTATCTCAGTTTGTCCAACACCATTTGTTGAGCAAGCAGAATTTGTCCCTTTGGATATTTCTGTGTCCTTTTTCGAAGGCTAGTTTCCTGTTGACTGGTGAATATATGTGTAGCTTTTCTGTTCGTATCCATTGATCTATATACCTCTCAGTGTACCAATACACTGCTCTCCCTTAGGGAAAAACAACAACAAAAGTTGTATGAGCCCCTATATAATGATTTTTTTTAATGGACGATGAACTATTTTCCAGGCCAGCACTATCCTATGTTTGAGCACATTGCTGCAGCCACTGTGTCAAACCATCATGCCTTATAGCCTGCGGTACTCATGTTCAGGTATAGTGTTCTGCCATTCACAAGGTTCACACTGGCCAGTTCTTTCAGAAGTGGAAGACCAGGTCCTCCTCCCTCGTCTCTGTCTGGAAACTGCTGAAGTCTACCTGCAGTGAGTGACCCAGCAGGCATTTGAACTACTGGCTGCAAAATTTCCACCATTACAGCCAAATGCAGGCCACCACAGTACAACAGACAGTAACAGCATCTTAACACCACACAAAGGCTCCTCCCTGGGGAGACCACGTGTTCAGGCAATTGCTGCTGTTACACATGTAAGTGGGGGCTACATGAAGTCGCACCATCTCCTGTGGCCCTTCCAGGAACAGGCCATTCTGCTGTTGTTTCTACTGGACTTAGGCTCAGCTGCCAACCTGCCCTCTGCACGCATTCTTCTCCTTACCCTTCCATGTCACCTTCTCTTTGCCCAAGTCAATACTGCTGGTCAGTCACCTACTGGTGGATGCTTGCTTCTGAAGTTTCTGAACCACATTTCCCCATGGTTATGAGACATTGCTGCTGCCACTGCGAGCATTTAACAGGTTACTTTACACCTTCAATGAGAAATCTAGGGGAATAGAAAGAAAGCTTCTTCTTTCTCCCAAGGAGTGGGTGGTGGTTTTGAACCGTTTCCCTTGAGGTGAGCAGCCCAATGTGTAACCCACTACACCAGTAGAGCCTTGGTGGCACTGTCCAGCAATTATTAGACTGCTAAATATGAGGTCAGGGTTTCAAACCTACCAACTTCTCCTTGGGAGAACGATAAAGCTGTTCCCATAAAAGACTGACAGCTCCAGAAGCCCTCTATAGGGTGGCTATGAGTTGGAATTTTGCGGTCATTTAGGGCTTTTTGGTGGCATGTGATTTTTTAGGGCTTTTAGGTTGTTTGTGGACGTTCAAGGTGTGTTTGGGGCATTCGGGTGGTTTGGGGTTTTTAGGGTGTTTTATAAGATTTTAGGGAGTGTTTAAGGGATTTAGGGGTGGTTTTTTAGAGTGTATAGGTATTTTTCAGCACAATATGGTGTTTTTAGTGATGTTACAGAGTTCCTTAGGGATTTTAGGGCATTTTTCATATTATATGTGTTTTTTTCCCCCAGCATTTTAGGTTTTCTTAGGGCTTTCATGGTGTTTTCAGGGCATATATGGGGTTTAGGAATGTTTAGGGTTTGGGAATCTTCTAAGGATGATTTTTGGAAGTTTCACATGTTTGGGTGGGCATTTGGTGTTTTTTTGTGGCTTTAGAGTGTTTATGGGATCCTGTCAATTTGCAGCTTTAATTCCGCAAAGAAAAGTCAGACAGCAAGCCAGAAAGGAGCAGGAAATGAAGGGGAAGCCCAGGCCACATGTTACAGCTGCCAAGTCCGGAGAACCTAGGTGTGGTCGTTGGCTACCTGGGACCGGGAGTGGGGCTGTGCTCCTGCCCAAGGGTGCTAGGGAGTAAACCAATCTCAGCTGGACGTTTGGCTTTTCTACTAATTAGCCGACTCCATGAACTTTCCCAGGGGCAGCTGGCGAATTGCCAGGGGAACCCAGCTAGACCCCCCACACAAAAGCACAGGGATGGTTACAGGAACAGGAGGTTTCACACAGTGGATGTGCAGGGCTTGGGGTCGGGATTGGGGGCCAAGGTGAGGAAGGGGCAGCAATAAGGCCTGGTCCCAAATAATCAGACACTGAGCAATAAAAGTACAAGGACTGCCAAGAGAACATGGGGACAAAGGATGGCTGGACTTCATTTGATATCTTTGGACGTGCTGTCAGGAGAGACCAGTCCCTGAAGGGACATCAAGTCCATGAAGGACATGATGCTTGGCAAAAAGTGGAGGACGGGCAATAAAACAGCTCGAACCAGTGGCTACATCAGTGGGCATAGTAACAATGGTGAGGATGGTTCGAGACCTGGCAGTGTTTTATTTTACTGCTTGTGTTTTTCTAGAACTGTCTTTCCTGGATGCACGAGGAAGGATAACTGTGCTTGTGGGAAGCAAATGCACAGTGGGCAGCGCTTTGGCCAACATAGGTACACCACCGGCACACAGTGCCCCCTTACTTGGCATCCAAAGTGACAGGATTTGTCTTTCCCCAGAGCTCTCCAGCCCTGGGGGAAGCGGCCCTGCCTTCGGCGCACCGCCAGGGGGCAGCACTGCTGCTCTCTCACTGGCTACATCTGTGAGGACCCAGAGAGCAGCTCCTTTCTGCTGCTCTCCTCTCAGACTTCTGCCAGAAGCCTTGGCTCGTCCTGGATCCTCCCTTGATTCCCACTCTGCACCTTTGGGGACGCCCAGCCCATTAACTCTCTCCCATCCTTCCTTGCTGCCTCTTGTCCAGATGCCTGAGCTGGGCTTCAAGTAGTTGTAATGTTATGCTTAGGTGAGATGTGTTCAGCTTGTTTACTGTCTGTATACAAGAAAAGAGTTCAGCCCAAGACATCCACCCTTTTGTTCCTCTATGGAAAGCCTGTTATGTGTCATAGTCTTCTCTCTGTGCAGTGCTTTCCTCTGCTGCTGATGCTTTTACATGAAATAGGACTCGGTGTGTCACCGCTACAGGAAATTATCTCTGAAAAAATAATATGCCCAGAACTCAGAAACAGTGTCAGCTTGCATCTGGCATCATGGAAGCATCATGGGTGTGTTTCCATTCATTCGCTCCTGAGTGTCACATGTTAAACTCAGTGCATAGCATAAACAGCAGCAGGCACAAACTGAGACAAAGCACACCCTTTGCTGTGAAGCACATTCCGACTCCTGGCTGCCCCTGTGCCACAGAGTAGAACTGCCCCGCAGGGGCTCCCTAGCTGTCATCTTTACAGAGGCACATGGCCACACCTCCCTTTTGGGAAGCCACTGGGTAGGTTTGAACTTCAGGGTTGTAGTAGTTGATATTGTAGAGCCCTGGAGTCAGTTCGGATTCATAGGGGCCTGTGCACTAGAGAGAGAAACAAAGCCCAGTCCTGCGCCATCCTCGCACTTGTTACTGTATTTGAGCCGATTCTCGCAGCCACGGTGTCAATCCACCTAAGTAAGGGTCTTCCTCTTGTTTGCTAACCCTCTGCCAAAAATGATGCCCTTCTTGCAGGACTGGTTCCACCATAGTAATATGTCCAAAGTACCTGAGACAACGTCTCCGCATCCTCTTTCAGATCTCCTGCCTTTAGTTTGTCAGCTCACTTCAATGGAGTCGATGCTGAGCCATAGCGACTCTATGAGATCAGAGCAGAACTATCTCTGTGGGTTTCCCAAAGGCTAACTCTATGGGAGTAGAACGCCTCATCCTTTTCTTCTGAGGACTGACTGGTGGTTCCCCACTGCTGACATTACAGTTGACACCCAAGGCATAAGGTACTATGCCACCAGAAGCCCCTTGCCCCTGTGCAATAACCAACACCACCTACACACAAAACCCACCCCTTCTCTGTCAGTTTGATGTATGGTGATGGCTTGAGTTGCTATGAAATTGGAAGCTACTAGGGGGAACCCGACAAAAACTACAATTTTTTCAAAACTATGCATTTAAATTTTTTATCCCCTTCATAGTACTCTCCATTACACTTCACACATTTGTCTAATCTGTGATTACATTCTTGGAAACATTTTTCAAACTCAGCAGTTTGGGTGACACCCTTGTTTTTTCCCCCCCTCTTCTGTGTTGTCAAACCACTGTCCTTCATTCATGGAAACAGAAAGAAGTCACATGGAGTGAGTTCAGGTGATTAGGATATGAGGGACAAGAGAGGCATGCTTTTTTGGGGGATGTTTTCATACTGTTATTTCTTTTCTCTTTTTTTATAGTCAATTTTTGGGGCCTCATACAACTCTTATCACAATTGATACATACATCATATTTGTACAATCATTGCCCTCATCATTCTGAAAACATTTGCTCTCCACTTAATCCGCTGGCATCAGCTGATAATTATTCCCCATCCCTCATGAACCCTGAATAATTTCTAAATTATTATTTTGTCTTATCTTACACTATACAATATCTCCCTTCAGCCACTTTTCTGTTGTCTGTCCCCCAGGGAGATGGTTATATGTAGATCCTTGTAATTGGTTTCCCCTTTCCATTCCTCCCTCCCTCTACCCTCCTCGTATCGCCACTCTCACCACTGGTCCTGAAGGGATCATCCGCCCTGGATTCCCTGTGTTTCCAGTTCCTATCTGTACCAGTGTACATCCTCAGGTCTAGCTAGATTTGTAAGGTAGAATGGGGATCATTTTACTTGTGGGGGAAGAAGCATTTAGGAGCTAGAGGAAAGTTGTATGTTTCATTGTTGCTACAGTGCACCCTGACTGGCTCCTCTCCTCCCTGCTACCCTTCTGTAAGGGGATGTCCAATTATCTACAAATGAGCTTTGGGTTTTCACTCCACACTCCCCCGTATTCACAAAGATATGATTTTTTTGTTCCGATGATGTCTGATACCTGATTCTTCCGACACCTCGTGATCACACATGCTGGTGTGCTTCTTTCATGTGGGCTTTGTTGCTTCTCAGCTACATGACCACTTGTTTAACTTCAAGCTTTTAAGACCCTAGAATGTATAACTTTTGATAGCCGACCACCATCAACTTCAGTCACCACATTTGCTTATGCACCCATTTGCCTCCAGCAATTGTGTTGGGGAGGTGAGCATCCCGGAATGCCACTTTAATACAACAAAGTATTTTTGCATTGAGGGAGTACTTGAATGGAGGCCCAATGTACATCTGTTACCTTAATACTAAACCTATAAATATATGCATATAGATCTATTTCCCCATCGTTATACATAAATATATTTACATATGCACATGCCTTTATTTAGACCTCTATAAATGCCCTTTGCTTCCTACCTCTTTCCTTGATTTCCTTTTACTTTCCGATTGTCCCACTCTCATGTTCAGCCTTCATTTGTGTTTCAGTAATTCCTCTAGGTTACATTACTCTTGGTTACACTCTACCAAGCCTCCTACACCCTCCTCACCATCTATTTGGATCACTTGGTGTTCCCTTGTCCCTGGGTTTGTTAACAGCACTTCCTTTTTCCCTACACCCCCCTTTCCCATCTCCCTCCCCCAGCTGTCAGTCCCATTGTTTTCTCCTCCAGATTGTTCATCCAGCCTATCTCATTTAGACAGACCTGTGGAAATCATAGCATGCACAAAAACGAGACAGAGCAAACCCAAGCAACAAAATGAAACAAAAGAACAACACCACCACCAACAAGCCAATGACAAAAAGCAAAACAAAACACAAGAAAGAAAAGCTTTTAGTTAGTTCAAGGACTGTTTGTTGGCCTTTAGGAGTGTTTTCTCATAGAGTATGATGGGTCAGCTAGCCCTGGCCCCAAAGTCTATTTTTGGTATTCCCTGGGGACTTCGTTGCTCTGTTCCCCTTCCTGTTCTGTTGTACACCCTTAGTATTTTGCCTCGGTGTGCTGGGATCAGATCGGGCGATAGAGGCATGCTGTTTTTTTTGTGTGAGCAGGTGCACTGTCATGGTGGCAAAACCAGTCCCCTGTCTACCACTAATCAGTCCTTTTTATTTTAAATAAATCATTTTATTGGGGGATCTTACAGCTCTTGTAACAATTCATACACCAATTTGTATGAAGCACATTTGTACATACATTGCTATCATCATTTCCAAACATGTTCTTTCTCCTTGAGCTCCTTTTTTCCCCTCCTCCCACCCACGTGAACCACTGATACTTTATACATACTTTTTAGTTTTATATTTTACGCCTCTGCTGTATCCCTTCACCCAAACTTCTGCTGTTTGTTCCCCTGGGTGGTGGAGTGGGGCTGTATGTCCATCATTGAGATTGGTTTCCCCTTTCTTCTGCTTCTCCCCCCTACCTTCCCTCGTGGTGTTGCTACTCTCAGTATTGGTCCTGAGGGGTTTATCTGTCCTGGATTCTGTGTGTCGGAACTTCTATTCAATAGCAGTGTGCAAGCTCTGGTCTAGCCAGACAACTCAGACCTTCTTACACAATATCTTCAGAACCTCTATATAGGAAGCTTGATTAACAGTCTGACCTAGTGCAATGACTAAACTCCAAATGCACTATCACCCTCACATCAACAAAACCAAACAAATGAGCATCTTCTTGAAGTTTGAGTTCACTTGACGAGGTGTATTTGAGTGAGGTGATGATGGCGTCTTACACTGACTTGATTTATGTTTGCATTCTGGCTTGTGAGAAGAGCACAAGGTCTTGTCACCAGCAATGACCTTGGGAAAAAAGTGTGGGTGCACTAGCTCAGAGCAAGTTGCCAGATGCCTGCCCAAACAGGAGAATGTATATTTTGAAATGTGTACCCAGTGGAGCTTTGTACCGCTTGGTTTTTTGGCGGGGGTGGGGTGGGGGTGGGTGGAAGGCCGGCTACTCCTTTGTAGGTTAGATAATCTGAGATGTGCTATTTGAAATTTCCTGGGGCCAGTTTTAGACAAAACTAGAAAAGTTAATTTTGCTGTATGGAAAAATCTGACAGTCTGGAAGTATCTAATTTTCCTCACATGCCATCATTCCCCTAGTAGCATTATTCTTAGTTAAAGCTCTCCTCTGTTCCTCCTTAGGGTTTCCCCCACTACCTGATGTTCCTTTTCTCCTACTCATCATCAAGGGACTTGTGTCCAAAGTGAGGACAGCAAATAAGAGACCCTCCTGACTCTCTGTTAAGAAGGGTGCTCTGGTGCATGCGTGTGTTTATGTGTGCACATACAATCGCATTTGAATTTTGTTGGAAGAGGCTTCATAGAGACAGAGAGTGACATGGTTAGAGCTGCTGCACATGTAGAGCACTGTACTCTATGGTGTTCTAATTCAAATGCATGTAAGGTCCAAGAGAGGTAATAGAAGCAAGTGACCAGGGTCAGGGAAGGCAGTAGGAGGAACTGAGGGAGCCTGAATGCCTCACACCCTGCCAGTTTCACTGATTCTTGGATGGGAGAGTACCAACCTAGTGCTGTGAAATCTTCGCAGTTTTCAGAGGCTTGGGGGATTTAAATTTTGTATGTAAAAAATAGACATCTAAATGCTTGTAATTTATTGATTTCGATAAACACACTGAATGCCAGTACGCAAGTCAAACAAACCAAACTGACAGCCATCGATTCTTTGCCAACTCATAGTGACCCTATTAGACAGGGTAGAACTGCCCCTCAGTTCAGCTCCCAGCCCTGGAGGCCCACCAGTTCCTCGTTATTATCATGAGGAATACTATTTTCACAAGAGCATTACATACCCCTAGAGACTAAACCATAAAGCCATATAGGCTTTGACCATCAATTCTGATATGCTTTTTCCTCAAACTGATGGGTCATTTGATGGAATCCTTGTATTACTTCCCTAACATAAAAATTAATCAAGCAAAGGAGATTCAGTGCTCAGTACTACAGCCCCCTATTTAGAGATTAACTCTTAAAAACCACCACCACCACCACCACCACCACCACCACCACCGCCACCTTATCTATGTTGATAAAAACTTGAGTAGGCTGTATAAATATCTCAAGTATTTAGGATAAAATGGATTCTTATTCTACTGTCACATATTTAGTTTGAGTTATGTGTTTCCATCTGAACACAAATTAAATAGACCTCATTGACATCTTTTCAAAATGCCATAAAAATTAAATGATTACCTTAAAAGATACTCAGTATAATTAGGCATCAGAAAAATGTACATCAACACTAGAGCGAGATAGTGTTTCAACCCATCAAGATGACACTAGCCAAGAATATTAAAAATACCATTGAGTGCTGGAAGAATGAACAGATTTGTGTCAGAAGAACAGTCTGAAAGGTCCTTAGAAGCAAGCACGGGGAGACTTCACATGCTTTGGATATGTTATCAGGAGATGCCAGTCCCTGGAAAAGGCTGAAATGTTAGGTTCAAGTATAACAACAGTTTTGAAGATGGTGTAGGACTGCGCAGTGGTTCATTCTGCCTTGAGTTGGAACTGACTCAATAGCACCTAATGCTAAAAGCTAGATGCTTTTGATCCTAAATGAAAAGTGGATGGTCCAGCCTCCATACCAGCTACGTGGACAACTGCCCCTCCCCCCAGAAGAATTTACTTTAGAAGACGGCACTGAACCTGTAGCTAGGGGAGATGGACATGTCTGATCAGAGCACACAGGGGCAAATGAAGGGGGAGGAAGAGAGTGGAGCACACACTGGTCCACCAGGCTTGGAGGATGATTTTGGCACTCTGAACAGCCAATGTACAGAGTGGACCATATGGCTGATCCCACTATGAGACATGCCATCCCTTGCTGGCCCAGAGCACTATGGGGACAATACCGGAGACTCTGTGTTGGGACTGACCCGACTGGCCCTCCAACACGGAGGCAAATCACTAAAAGCATGCAGCAGAGCAACCATGAGAGCAGAGCGGGTAGCCCCTGAGGGAGTACAAAGGACAGACTCTGGGGCCAGAGCAAGATACGCCATCAGACCTGACTGAAGGACACACCTATAGAAAAAAAAAATCAGACCTTGATCTATTTACAGGTTTTTCTTTCTTAAAAAATTTTTTTGTCTTTTAATTAATTTACTCTTTTATTGATCATTGGTTTTCTGTTGTTGTTTTTTTGTCATCACAGTGTTCTCACCCATCGCCTATCTTGCTATGGTTTGATTTTTGGTGCATATTATTATCTCAACAGATCTATCTAGATAAGATAGGCTGGAAGAATAGTCTGGAGGAGAAAACAACAGGACCAATGGTTCCCGGGGACATGGGAGAGAGAGAGGAGGGGGTAAGGAGGTGATGCTGACCAATCCAGCGACAGGGGAGCAACAAGTAATCCAAAATCCGTCGCAAGGAGGGTGTGAGAAGCCTGGTAGGTATTCAGCAAGGGCAATGTAACCAAGAGAAATTACTCAAACCCAAGTGAAAGCTGAGCATGATAGTCGGACAAGAGGAAAGTAAAAGTAAATAGAGGAAAGAACTAGGTGACAAAGGGTATTTCTAGAGGTCTACATACTGGCATGTACATATGTAAATATATTTATACAGGAGGGTTCGTAAATAGATCAACGTGCATATATTTATAGACTTAGTATTAAGGCAGTAGATGGACATTGCCAAATACTTACTCAATGCAAGAAGACGTTATATTAAATTGGCATTCCATGATGAACACCTTTCCAACATGATGGTTGAAGAAAAATGTGTGCACTAGCAAATGTGGTGAAGAAAGCTGATGGTGCCTGGCTATCAAAAGTTATAGCATCTGGGATCTTACAGGCTTGAAAATAAAGAAGCGGCCATCTAGCTCAGAAGCAACAAAGCCCACATGGAGGAAGCACACCAGCCTGTGTGACCATGAACTGTTGAAGGGATCAGATATCAAGCATCAAAGAACACAAAAATCATGTCATTGTAAATGAGGGTGAGTGCAGAGTGGAGACTCAAAGCCCATTGGTAGGTAACTGGACACCCCCTTCCTGAAGGGATGTGGGGAGGAGATAAGCCAGTCAGGGTGCAGGGTAGCAACAATGAAACATGTTTCCTCTAGTTCCTAAATGCTTCCTCCCCCCACTATCATGATCCAAATTCTACTTTACAAATCTGGCTAGACAAGGGGATGTACAGAGAGATCGCCTTGGAGATTGGGTGGATGTTCCCACAGTAGCGTGGAGCCTCACAAGTGGTGGTCAGGCGTTTCCCCCAGTCACTTGTAGGACCTCAGGATTTAGGCTGGGGATGCCCCCACTTTTTATAGGGGAGAACAACCTGTGGCCTGGTGTGTGGGAGAGGACCAGCGTGAATTCCCCAGCTGCTTGCCACACCAATAAGTGGGGGGTGGGAGCTCCCTCAGTTGGGCCTTCAGGTTTGCCCTAGGCAGAGGGGAGTGGCCTGGAGACAGCTATTGTCTTGTGATGGGAAAGAGAGTGAAAGGAGAGGAAAAAGAGAGAAAGAGGAAGACACAGACTGGGGCAATAATGCCAACCAGACTGACAACCACTCACCCACACACAACTAAAATGCACAGAGTAAACAAAGGTGACAACAGTAAAAAAAAAAAAAAAAAGAAAAGAAAACAACTAAAAAGGAGAACCAAATCTGTGGAGGCTGTGGTAGGAAGTAGAGAAGAGCTAGATGGAGCGGAGAAAAGCAGAAAACCTGTAAGAAGAGTCCAATAAAAGGAAAAAGAGAGAAGAGAAAAGGAAGGAGAAGGAGAGAGTATTTTTTAAATGGTTAAAGAAATAACTGACCCTGTGTTATGCTGTGTGTAGCTCTGACTCGTCCTGTGTGCAGTACTGTCTTAGGGGTCAGGCTGCCCACTAGGAGGACAGGGTTGCCCTAGGCAGAGTGTAGGGCTCTGGAAACCAGCAGTGGTATGTGCAAGCAATGAGAGGGAGCAGAGAGAATCGTACAAGCTAAGAGAGAGGTGAAGAAAGCAAAGACAGAAAGAGGAAAGAAAGAAAAAGAGAATAAAGAGAATGAAGGAAATAAATCCAACTGAGTTCACTAAGGTTGGCTGTGATGGTAAAGAGCAAGGAGAGAGAGAAGGAGGAAATAAAGTATAAAGTAGTAGCTGATCCCTGATTGCTTGGATGAGGGGCCAGAGGGGTTTAGACACTGCTCCAACATGGCAGGTCAGTGTGCCCTTTTAATGCCGGGACCCAGTGGTGCTGGGCAGAATTGCCCTAGTTGACGAGATCACCTTAGAGGCATGACGGAGGTTTCTTCAACGGTGCAGCGCACTGTAGGTGTTTGTCCCAGGTGCCTTGTGTGGTGTACAGCACTCCCACACAGGGCAGGCTGGAGTGCCTCCTGCTATTTGGGTTGATTTGCCCTAAGCGGAGGGAAGTGACCTGGAAGCCTTTAGTGGCATATGAGAGGAGAGAGTGGGAGAGAAGAGGAAAAAGAGGGGAAAAGGGGAAAAAAGAGGGATAAAGAAGAAAGCAAGTAAATAAAAGCCCAACACCAACCTGAGCACGTTGAAACTGAGTGCGGTGGAAAAGTTAGAAGGGCTAGTGAATAAAGTGAGAATAAGTAGAGCAGTGGGTAAGGAGGTAATGATACTTGATCACCTGTCCTTGAGGCCAGAGGAATTCCAACTCTTCCTCAAGGTCACGGGGTCATGGACTTGTAAGGTCTCTCTCTCTGGCCTAAATTCCAACCCCAGTCCTTGGCTCCCCGCGAGAAAAATTTCATGCGGAAGCCAGGCTCGTGATCCAAGTGAATTTAATGAGAGTTAAAAGAAGCTTCAGGTTTTACAAGGCACCCATAGGATTCCTTTGACCATGGGGCCTGGCAGAGACTGCCTCAGGTCATGCAAGGATCTCTCTCCTCCCAGGAAGACGACCAGACCACCCCTCTCCCTTCTGGTTCCTGCCTTTTCAAGGGTTCCCGGGGAGGCTGGTGAAGGACCCCAGGTCAATCCCATTGGCTGAACTGCAATCATCTGGCCCAGGTGGGCTGCTCCAGGTGCAACATCCATCGGAGCCCACGGGCAGGAAAATCCAGCTTTCCTATGCTGGCTCTCCTGGGCATGCGTTAATGGACTTTCCCATCCCTGATGTAGGGTTCCACAGATGCTGTGTGAGATTACTTCAAAAGCAAGATCGCGCCCGTGGCCAGGGGTCACTTGGGTGCTGGAGTACCTGCCTTGTGCTGCATGTAGCACTGCAGCAGGGGCTGGGAGGGGGCACTGGGGGGCTCCCTCAGCCCCGTCTAGGGCTCCAAGACCGGCAGGGCCTCCCCAGCTATGTGTAGAATCACTGAGAGGGAAGCTTGTTGTCCTATCTAGACTGCTGATGCTTCCTAGATCAGAGGATTTTCTTTTTTATCCCTCTGGCCAGCTAGAATGAAATTGTCTCCCACAGTCTCTGGGCTACAGCTCAGTGCTGTTTAAGGCTGACACTGCTACAGCGGGTCTTTGTTATGGTAAAAGCTGCCAGGCCCTGTGGCTGAGTTCTGGCATTCCTTAGCTAGGTTGCTTCTTATGCTGATTTATGTTAAGGACCTCCCCTATGTGGTGCTTGGAGCTGAGCAACCAGACTTGGGTTTGAGTTTTAAACCAATCATTTATGTTTCACCCTTAAAAAAAATTCTACTTGTGATGTGCTCAGATTTGGTGGCTGTCAAGCTGACCCCCAGAGGGGGAGATGCAGCTTATCAGGGGGGTTGTTTACTAGTCGGCCAATTGGAACTAAATTTGCTCCCTGGACTCCCGACTTTCTGCCTTTTTCTCCCACACCATGATCTTCCTAAGGTAATAATATATTTTTTCTTCTACTCTAAATTATGGCTACCCACCACCAACCCCTGACCGTGAGCTCAAGGCATCCAACCGCATGGAGAGCTCAGTGTGGGGTTCCCCTCGTGTCTGAGATTCTGCCCCCTCTCAGGGCGTCCACCTGCAGGGATCCCTGCTCCAGGCAAGGGCATATCTGGCACCTGCCACTTCGTCAAAATTATAGTGCTTTAAAGCATTCTTGGTTTGCTTTGTGAGTGGAAATCCCACAAAAGAAGGGGTTCAGGAGAAACCCTGTTACCCTAGTTCTAATTTCAGAACTCCACCTCCCCGTTTCCTTCACCTAATTTCCTATTTTTCTGGTCTGGCAGCAGGAGCTCCAGATAGATGGGTCCTATCTGGTCGCCATTTTCTCTGAATCCCTCCATCTATTTTTTTTACACTCTTAAAAAGTACAAAACATTTACTCTACAAGCGCAAACAGATTTTCAAAAGCAGGGAAAAACCTGAACGTTCAGTACATGGTTCAATCGTCTTTTCATCTCTGTGCCCTAACTATGCTGAGCTCCATGGAACTGCATGGAGGGGAGCTATTCTGGCGTCATCGAGCCAAGTGAGTGTTTTGAATTACCTCAAGTGAATATTTGACTGGAAAGCATAGGGTGTAAAAAAACCCTGAAATCAGTTGGTGCACATCCATCACAAAGAACAGGGCCTTGTACTTAAACCTTTTTTCTGAAAATAAGCAGCCATCTAAGTGAGATATCAACTAAGGCCGCCCAGAACAAGCAGCACAGCCAGTGTGATGCCAGGGTGATAAATAATAGAATCTCAATCTGCAGGTATGAACAAGAATCAGAGCTTAAGTTCGGAACACCCAGTTTGCAAAAGGACTCAAATGCACATGCTGGGTGAATTCCCTCTGACCACAGTCCATGGACATGAACAGATACAGTTAAGTTCAAATGTAACACCTGATCATTTGATCTCTTCAGACTAATTTTAATTTGGTTCCAGTTTTTAGTATTTTTCACTTTCTGTTCGATTGAGGTTTTTCTCTCTTTTATCATTGTTAGTTTTTCTTTTCTACTTGTTTCTTGATTTTGTTTTGTATTTTTTTTTAATACATATGAAATCCAGGAGAGGTAAATCCAGAGAGACACTAACAGAATTAACAATCACCTAGGGACAGGCAGGGAAGATTTGGGGGAGTGAGGGGGGGGCTAACAAAAATGAATATAAAAGAAGGAAATGATGTAAACCTGATTGTGGTGAGGATTACACAAATCTTAATATGACTGAAGTATTGAATGATATATGTGAATTATATGAGAATTAAAATAAAACAAAAGCTGAGGTCAGAGATAGGGCAGCAATTTAGCCCTGAATCTCTTGGTGAAGATTGAATGTCATTTTGTGCCAAGAGCCCATTTTTCCACTCATGAAGTTTGGGGAACCGGCCATGCTCCTTCATCACTTTTCTTACCTCAATAAATGGGTACAGTTCACTCTTCTCCCTTTTCTTCTCTGTCACATACTTTGCAGCAGTCAGGGGAACAGAACTTACAGTCCTGAAAGGGATCCATGAGTGTTAGTCCAGGTAGACTAGAGAAACAAATCCACACTCAGATGTGTATAGGAAAGACCTTTATATACAAGAACAGTTGTATATTGAGAAAGCATTCCAGCCCAACCAAGATCAAGTCCATAAGTCCAATATTAGCCCATGTCTGATATCAATCTATAATGTTCTCTTCAGACTCATGAAACACCTTCAATGACCCCAAATGCAGGAAGATCACAGGTCAGTAGTTGCAAAGTCTTCTGCATCCAGTGGTGGTAGAAGCATCTCAGCTTTGGCAGGGTCTCCATGTGGCTCCTCCAGTTCCCAGGGCATGGGTTCTATCAGTGTGGTGCCATGTGTCTTGTTAGTAGGACATCTCTCAGGGAATGAGCAGAAAGATAGTCTCCTGCCTCCAAGGAGGAAATACCAGATTTCCCAGAACCCTGACGGGAAGGCCAGGCCCACAAAGAGGCCTCATTGGCCATAACCCAATAGAGAGACTAGAGTCTACCCCTTCACTCTTAATCCTCTCAAGTCCCAAATTGACACCAGATTGTATAACTACAACAGACCACCCCTTGTCCATTTGACATTTTCACAAAATTCTTTAGCCGTATATAATTTCAAAACAATAATAGAATCATATCAGTATCTAACAGTATAATATGAAAATGCATACATTTCACTCCGTGCCACCCTCCTTTAAACATAATATTCTGTAAGTGATGAAACAAAAATATCCTATGCTTAACAATTGCAGGTAAGGTACACCCACATATTAATCCTATAATTCTATGAATATATTCCAGTATCTATGAAATCTTGCAAGCTAGCCACTTCACGCCTTTATCTGGCCCATTTTGGCTATCCAGTTTCTCTACTGCCTACTTCCATCAACCCAGTGCTCTGAGGAGACAATCATATTCTTCAATATAAAGAGTCTTCATGCCAGTTGGAACCTTGTGAAGTCCACATCCACAAGAAAGTCAAAGCAGGACAGTTCGTCTATACAGTCTGCAGCAGTATATACCAGTGCACAGGCTCAACATTCTTCTCTTCATCTGGTCGGGTTCGGGTCAAGTCAATGTGGGCTCCCTCTCTTGGCCTCACCTCAGTGTCCATTGGTCGCATTGCCTTTAGGCCTTGGCCCCATCACCAATTCTCCACAACTCTAGTCCCCTCAGAGTAGGTCATGGACTTCAAACGAGTCAACCTGCTCTCATCTTCTTCTCTACTGCCTGTAAACCAGGTCCACGAGTGTCAGTGGTCAGAATGAACCCGCTGCTCTATTGCTGCTATTCTGCCACTTTCACTCAACAAGCAGATCCAGGTGGTCACCTAGCAATCATTTCAGGCTTCTACAGGCTCCCTTGAATGTTCAGTACTAGAAAGGAGTTTCTTCAGGCTTTGAGATTTTTTTCCAGTTTCTGACAAAAACCACTATTCAAAATTCAAATATTACAAAAGTTCCCTTTTAATGCACATGAAGCTCTTCCTCACAGTGGGAGCAGTGCACAGAAACGGACCTTGATGCTGGGCTGCTCTGTGCGTGCTTTGGTCAGTTGGGAGCTGCTGATTCACAGATTCACTTCACGTGGATGAAGATGCTTGTTTGCTTCCCCGTGAGTTTATCGCGCTTCAACAGAGAAGAACCCTGTTCTTGGGTTTTGCCTCTGCCTTGCTCCTAGCACCGCTGGAATAGAAAGATTACAAATGATTTTTTTGTTGTTGTTTTAAAAAACAGAAAAGAAATGCCGTGTACCTGTTAGGTAAGTAGAGGCAGAACTGAGGGTGGTCGCTGTGCATGCCAAACCTCCTCCCCATCACAGACAGTTGAAAGCTGCTTCAGGCTGGAAAGATGCACACATTTAGGTCCTTGTGACAGGAAGCAGGTCAACCTGGGCGGGACCCCATCTAGACCAGGTGGGCTTAATTCAGTCAATGGGGTCAAACAGTACCGTCAGCCATGCCTACCAACAGGGTATGGGTGGGGGCCTCCCACCAGCTGTCATGCAACCCAGCGCGCGTGGGCTGTCCAGTCCGCCCCCACCCCCCACGAGCATATTTGCCTCTTCTATCCTTTATAAAGTCACTTGGATCACAAACTAGGTTTCTGCGTCAATTGGTTCTTGTGTGAAGCCAAGGACAGAGGTACATTTCTCCCAGAGAGAGCCCTCACATAACCAAATCAGATTATAGCCTTCAGTGTTAGGGTTCCAACGAATTTTGGGGGAATATCTCAAGTGGTAGTGGTAAGGACACAACTCAATCCATATTATCTCTTTATTTTGCTCAGCCAGATGCTTGCCCTTTGAGCCTGAATTGTTGCAAGGCTTATTACCCCATCAAGTGTTCCCAGAGCAAGCCCTAAATGGGCAGTAGTCACACACAAGGAAGATTTGCAGGGGACACTGTTAAGAATGATTAATGCTTAAGTGTTCCTTGTCTCCCCAAATGTACCATCTGGCAGAAAATTTCTTAGATCTCTCTCCTGGGAGAGATATACCTCAGCTCTTGAATAACTCTCCTGGTCATAGAAGTCAAATTCCAAGCTTTTCATCCAACATTCATAAAGCTAAATAAATGTTACATAAACCTAAGTTCTCTATCTTGGATAAGACAAAGTAAAACCATGACTTGAGAAGGTTTTCATTGAGGACAGAGACAACTTCAGATATTCTAAGCCTATGAAATTGGTCATGATTCAGGCAACTTGCCAAGGAAGCAGGTAATACCTAGGTGGGAGGTGGAATGAATAAGAACTTGCACTAAGATTCCATTCCATCAGGTGCAGCTGGTGACTTTGGAGGCCCAGAGCAGGCAGTGGGAGAGAGAAGACCAGAGCAGGGGAGGGATGTGATGAGCTGGAGGGTAGAGGGAGGGATTATGTGTTGTTCTGCTGTCACCTCCCACCCCACTGTGACCCTTTAGTGATGTGGGCCCAGGTTTGTGATGCAAGTGGTTTTGAAGGCAGAGGGGACTCAGAGTGCTCAGTTGCCTGAGTGCAACCGCTGTATCCAGAAGATGGAGGAGATTCTCTTTCTGCTGGAACAGAAAAGTGCTTCCTGGCTGACCTACCAATACCCCACCTGGTTCACTGTTTTGACCTTGGGCATCCTGTATGGAGTGGGTTGCTTCTTCCTGGTCCTCCCCTTCCTTCCAAATACTCCACCTGTGCGACCACCCAGGAAAAGGATAAAGGTAAGAAATTCTCAACCCAGCCATAGGAGAGATTGATTTTTCCTTGTTTTATAAATTTTTCCTTTCGTAATTAATTTCCTGATAGGGGAAATCTCAAGAAAGAAGAGACCATCAGCCCTGGCTTTGGAATGTTGATGAGGGCTGGTGCGTCCTTACTCACTGTTAGGACTTTGTTCACTGCATTGGTATCATTTTATCCTTGCCGGCTTATGTTGATTTTCATTATTTCTGTTGGCTTTCCCTGTTTGTGAAGCACAGGAGGCGTGGATGCATCATGATCATGGACACAAGGGTTGACAGAGTTGCAGGTGGAGAGATCTCATGGCAGAGGGAGGGATTGTGAGATCAGCAGTGTGGAGAACTTCCCCATCGGGAAGCTAGGGAGTGAAGGGGGATTGATTTCAAGACGAAAAAATGAAGGAGGCCAGAGGGGACAGAGAGCTTTAGACCTGACTGTGATTACCCAACTCCTTTTGAAGGCAATTTAACCATGGAGGGGGGGGGGTGTTGTTCTAAAATGGATATGGTAATCATTGATTGTACCATTGCCCTTGATCTGATTGAATGACTGAACTATTGACTCGTATGATATGTAAATCATTTGCCAGTAAGATGAGCATTCAAAAATATTTCTCTTTGAAGATCTCAGACCTCCCATCTCTAGTTGTTATAGAGGGCAATAGGTAAAAATCCCCAATATAGTGACGCAGTGGCTAAGGACTAGATGACTAGACATTTCAAAGGGCAGCTCTCATCACTGGGTCCTCAGTCTCTTTCCTTGAGCTCCAGTCTCTGGGCCAAGGCTCCTTTTCTGTCTGGGCTAATTGAGAAAGCATGGCTGACCCCGGGGAGGAAGTGGTCAAGGGCTGGCCCAGAGCTTCAGCCTCCATAATCAAAATCTTGCCCACCAGAACACTGAGTGCTGAGAGTGTGTGCTCTCCGTGAGCAGAGGAAGGCTGACGGAAGAAATGCACTCTAGGTCTCACACAGAAGCTGGTTTCTGGGCTTTAGTCATTCCATGGAGATTGTCATTCTTCTAATCACCAGTAAATGCCTGCAGTTTGTCACAAAGAACAGATGCAGGATTGGATTCCAGCCTGACTTCCTCTCTTGTGCCCCAGCCTCAGGTGGAGACAAGGAGAAGCAGCAGGTCAAGGGACAAAGGTGACGCTCTGAAAGGTAAGGTTCTGCCCATTCAACCAAGCTCTGTAAGCTCTCCTGTCCCCTCCTCTGCAGGATGCCAGTGGCAACAGCCCGTCTCTCTCAGGTAATAATCCTGAACAAAAGGATACTGTGGATGGAAACAGAACCCAGATATTTCCCAGATGTACAGGAGGGGCCTAGGATGGGATGAAGGCTGGCCAAGGTAGGACCCAGTAGGGGGCAGTGGGGGTGTCAGGAGCAGATTCTGGTGGATTTGGAGGTGGAACATTGAGGGGTAACTGCGATAAGCTGTGTAACTTTGCCAAGGTTCAGATTGCTCACTGAGACCCCACAGACAATATTGGAAACCGATGCTCCTTGAAATGCCAAAGCACCTCCTGCCCGTGGGAGTAAGCTATCATTTGACCTTGAGCTCTGGAGAGTCCAACGTCCTAAGTGCACAGCCCGTGTGACATTCCTTTCGGTCCTCTGGGAGGGCTGCACCATAACGGTTCTCTTGATTTCCAGTTTTCCGAAGCTTCCTGCAAGAACTATATGGCGCTCAGAACCTGCGTTTGCGTCTTAGGCAGAAGTAAGTAACCTTCCTGCTTCACCGCGGGGTGCATCTTCCAACCAGGGTGCCTGTGTGGCCTCGGGCTGCAGAGCAGCTGGGATGCGCTGGTTTGGGGGACACTTTCAGGGATGGGCAGAGAATGACAGGAGTCCCGGGCAGTGGGGTGGGGCAGGAAGAGCAGGCCATCAAGGCTTGGGGAGGGGCTGAGCTTGCACCGACCCTTGCTAGCCTGCTAGGTCTCTTGCCCCTTCAGTCCTGGCTGTAATCTGGTCCTTCTGTCTCCTGCAGCCACTTGGGAAACCCACTTGACACTGGCAGCTTTGGTCAACAGAAAGCTCAAGCCCTCTCTGGTAGCTGGCGAAATAGAGGTACGGCTGAAGTCCACGTCGGTACGCGCGCCCCACACGGTTCTGCGGCTCATCCATTCCGGACACCTAGGTCTCAGAACTCCACCCTTCCACGGGCCCAGATGTGCATCTCAACTTCTCATGTCTTACCCGCCTTGAGTCAATCACCAGACTGCGCACATTCCCATGAACCTGACAGTCTTTCACCCACACCACTGGCTCTTCCCTCACCCAGTGCCAAACCCCCGGATTCAAAGGCCTACCTGCAGCCTCCAAGCACTCTCTGGGACTCACCAGCCCCGCACCCCACAGGGACTCGTTCTCAGAATGACTTGTTGGCAAGGCCCAGGCAGAGCCCATCTCCACACAACCGCTGCTCCACACCTGCCATGGCAGCCATCACAAGTCAGGATCCCACAGGCCTCCCTACTGCCTCCCCACCCCAGTGTTGGGCAGCTGCCAAGAACTTACAGCTTCCCTCCTTGGAATACTTTGGGTCTCTGAAAGAGCACTCTACCTGGCACCCCCAAGAAGACACCTTTCGGGAAGGACCCACAAAGAGGCAGGGGGAAGTAGGGAGGCCCACCTTGCTCAACCCCAATGTCCACAAGCTGCTGGAAATAGAAATCACAAAGGCAGAGAAATGGAATATTTGGGAAGAAAAAGGAAAGGGTGTATCAGAATACCATCTGCAGGCCTTAAATATGTTGAAGGCACTCGATGGGGAGCAGATCACTGCACCTCCCCAGCCCTTCTGGAATGCCAGCATCAAAGCAGAGCAGATACCCAGCGCTCAGAAGCATTTTCCACAAAAATTCAGTGAGTTTTTCTGGGGTCTACCTTTTCTGCACAGCGAGTCTCTGGCAGCTGCTCTCAGGGTCTCTGGATCCACCCTAGAGTTTCCCACTGTCTTATTTAATGAAATTCCTAATGCCTTACCAGCTCAAATGCAAGCTAAAGAGTACCCACTCTAGTTGCAACGTCACTCCTTGCCCTACACTGAAGGCCGATTCCAACTTTTACTTCCAACTGCATGCCAAGCCCAGGCCCCACCGCCGGCTACAGTCCTGACTCCGCCCGGTCCACAGCCCCGTGGCCCACTCGCAGTACCTTTTCCTCCTCCTCACAAGAGTCCCTGTGATGAATCCTGTCTTACCGTCCACACTAAGTCCCAATCACGCATTCCAAATTCACTTCAACAGCTGGAAAGCCATTTTTTAAAGAAACAACAGGAAAGTGAGAGTTCTTTACCCTTTATGATACCACCACCCCAGGAAGCTTTTTGTCTTCGCAAACCCACTCATCCCCAGGACAATCAGAAGGTCCAGACCCCAAAGACAGAACCCAAGCTTCCTGACTGCTTGAAGCAATCGGAGCTCCACCGCCAAGAGAACTTCCCTCAATTGCAGGGGCCCCTCGGCAATGGGACTCTTGAGTCTCTGACACTAAAGCAGCCTCAGGAAAAATGGCCAGGGACTTGTCTGGATATGAAGCAGCCCGAATGCTCCTGCTCAACACCTGGAGACAAGCAGGGGAAGAATGTAATGAAGACGGTGTCCCCAGGAAGATGCACACACCCTGGACCGTCGCTTGCGTGCTGCAGAGCCGGTGTCCAGCTGAGGAACAACTCGGTCAATGGACAAGGGAATTACTTGAGGAAAATATCCAAATGTAATCTATCTCTCTGTAGATCAGGAAACTACTGCCCAAAAGGAACTCCGGGAGCCGACTCAAAGGAGTTAAGTGATTTGAGGATACACAAGGGGATTAACGCAGGAACTTACACCCTAAGGGGTCCAAATAAAATCCTACTGGAAAACACCCTGAATGTCCACATGTGCAGGAAGGTGGAGCAGATTAGAAAGGATCAGATCCCTGGCATTGTTTGCCGTTCATGTCTTGCGACCACGCACGCTTTGTCTATTTCCCTGACCCACCCACATGTTGTCAATGTGGCCTCCTGGGGAGAGCTGGAAGATCTGAACACAACGCAGAGCCTTTCCTTTTTCAGCCCGGGCACTCAACAGGTGCTGGACTCGCATATCGTAAGGCTCCAAATGAGGCAGAGGTGGTGCATGCCCCTCAAAGTCCTTGAGCCCACAAACCTCTGTAGGACAAGAAAAGACAACGCAATGTCCTTTCCAAAGTCCACCTGCTTAGCCACCCCTAAGTATTGAACTAACCTAGTAACTGAGGCTGCCAAGGTCCTGGGAGAACCCTGTCAGGCAGACTGGGGAGAGAGAGTGACCACAAAGAAATCAAGCCCTACCCTGGAGAGTCCTTTTGCTGATTGCTCCCCTACAGAGGAGCCTGTTCAGGGAACCCCAGCCTACCCCCCACTTGATAATGACAGTGGATGCTCATTGGCCCTCAGGCAGCCGTTTCCAGCCTTCATGCCCAGTATCCTTGGCAGAACCTTCCAGAATGAAAGTGTCCAGAGAGAGAGAGCCTAGAGCAAACCTCAAATCCAGTACTGACCAGCAAGGGGTCAAGGAAAGAGGGTGCTAGTTGTGCCCCAGGAGGCCCCAGATTGGAAGTGAACTCTGAATGTCCATCTTCAAGAGCCAAAGAGACAGGGTTGGTGGTGGTCAAGAAGTCCTCTTCAATAGAGCTAGACGATAGAGACACTTTCAAAACCAGTGTGCTGGCAAAATCTCAAACCAATGATGTGGACCCGGGGGTACTTCGAGGCTCTAGGATGTAGTAAAAGTTTCCTGCTACCTGGAAAGTGTGCTCCAGTTCCTGAAAAGCCAAGCCTTACAGCACGAGTGTGCAGTGAGATTAAGCTCCAGGTGGAGGTAGAGGCAGAGGATGGTTCTCCATGCTGTCCTGTTGACGGGCTCCTTCAGGACTGCACCACTGATGTGCTCACTGCCACCAATGTTTTGCCTTCTCAGGTGGTCCATTGCCGCCCCCAGCATTTGTTCACTGGGGATAAGCCAATATGTCAAGGGCCAAGTGGCTTCGTGGTGGCTAGAGCAAGTTACATGGGGCAGCAGAAGCTCAAAAGCCCCAACCTTCAGGACCCCTCGACAAGGAGAAGGAAGGATGCTGTTCCCACTGACAAGAGGGAGACTCATAAATGGCCCAATCCAGAAGAGCATGGAAAAGGATTAGCGGGAAGAGGCATCTCCCAAGTCTGTGGGTTAAGCCAGCCTGTGCAAGACAAGGCATTGGCTGAGTGCCTTGAGATCAAGTCCTCACAGCTCCCACCAGAGAAGGGACAGCTTCCTGCTGAGGGCCACAGCAAAAAATGGAGGAAGCACTTTGTCCAGTGGATTTGCTCCAGCAAAAAATCTACAGGACACGGTGATCCTTTGCAAAACGGAAAGCCCGTATTACCCTGTGGTCACAGCCTTGGGCCCCTTCAAAGACAACCAGTGTCTCCTAACAAGGTCACGGAGGCTCAGGTGCTCACGACAGATGTTGGCCAAGTCCTAGAGGGGACACCAGGCTGTCATCAGGAGTATCTTGCGTCAACGTTATGTCCACGAAAAGAAGCGCAGGCCTCAGTTAATGGATGTTCCTCCAGCTGCAGGGCTCCTTTCTTTGTAGAACACAGGAGAGTGGCAAGTGTGAGACCCTGCCTCCACCAGGCGATACCTGACTGCCAGAGCCTTCCCACCAAGAGCACCTGTATCAGGGATGTATTCACAAATTTCTGTCCGTTCAGGGGATTCAATATCAGAAGCCACACTCAGGCATTGCCCCCCAGGGTGTTTGTGTGCCCAGTCAGCTTGCAGCAGCAGAGGCGGAGGAGGTGGGCTTACTCCAGTTACCCTTACCACTGCCCACGTCACTGTCTTCGAGAATATGTCTTATCTGGCAAATTAGAAGACGCTTCTTCTGCTCTGATTAGTAGGAAAGTATCCATGCCAGCCACTTTAGCCTGTTCTGCACAGGCTAATGGCTTCTCTCAGCCATGATATTCATTGTTCCATAATAGAGATTTTCCCCCTCCTACATTAAAGTGTGACTTCTGTGCTGCATGGCGGGATCTAAAGGGGGTGTCATGTGTGTTAGTCTGTGTAGACTAGAGAAACAAAATTCATACACTCATATTTTATGAGTTTTATATAAAGGTTAAGTGAACATTGAAAAGCCTCCCAACCCAGTTCAATCTAAGACCACCAGTCCAATAGTATCCCATGTGTCTGACACCAATCTACAAAGTCCTCCTCACAATCCAAAAACACACGGGGAGACAATGACTGCAGGAGGAAATTGTAGTCCGTGCGCTGGCAGGTTCTCCATGAGGCTGCTGCAGAAACCAGGGCTGCAACAGGGTAGGTCCATGTGGCTTCTCCTCAGGGATCTCCCAGGAAATGAGTCTTTCCAGCTGCTTTAGGGACCTAACAAATGCATATCCACCCTGGTGGCACTATCAGAGAGCAAGAGACCAGAAAGGCTAGGCTCACAGAGCCATTGATCTCCCTGCCCTTCAATTAACCCCACATGAGTTCATTGACGAGGTTGGCATAATATACCTTTAACTATGTTAGATACTGCGTCTCCTTCTCTGAGTGCTAGCTCTGACTTCTCAAAGGGCAGGGCTCTGGAGGAGGTTTTCAGCAGTGTTTCCCACCCACTTCCATCCCAAGTTCTTCATTTTGCACCTCTTATGATTTATGGTAACACCCCTACTGTGAAAACCTCAGAAGGTCCCAACACAGTGAAGAATGTTCCCTGGTGCCATTACTTTGTCTTCAACGTTATGTGGCTGCAGTTGATAGGTTTTGAGAGGCGCAATCCAGCCAAGAAATTCCATCGAGGGTCCAGAAGAGGTTTAGACCAAAGTAGCGTCTCATGGTACCAAGCAGGCATGAGACATGTGGCGGCCTGTCTAAGTCCCACATGTGCATTTGATGAAGGCTGCCAAGTTTGGCATGGAGGTTCCGCCTCAATACACCTGTCACAAAATGTGAAATGACATATTTTGCTACCTTTGCCTCTCTCCCAGCCTAGGGTAACCTCCAGGATGGAAGTCCCAGGTCTGACACATGTGGGTGGGAACTGCTAGGGAGGCTGCCAGCGGGGGACTCTGCTCACCCACTGCACCAAGGGAAAATCCGGTTCACAGCTCACATGCCTTCCTCTGTATATAAACCCGGAGAAGGAGCAACAGCTTAGGCTGAGTGGTACAGGATGAGCGTCTGTGTAATAACCACTAATGGTTAGGCACCATGGACACAGGGTAGGGAAGGATACAGTGAAGAAGAATATGAAGCGTTGGACGTAGCAAAGGGGGCCAAAGAGCATGAGGATCCCCAGAAATGACGCAAGACACAAGCGGAGCTAACACAGGCTTACAAAGGGGAATCGGCCAGGTGCTTCACCCCAGCTTTAGCTAGCTGCCCCCACAGCAGAACTTTATCTCCTACAGAGAGCACTGGGTTGGATAGCAAAGGCACAGCTTTCAAGCAGGGAAGGTTACTTTCTCAATACTATCTTTAGTGGGGCGACAAACTGTTATTTTACTTGATTTCCATCTCCTGACTGGGGGAAGGATGAGTTGATAGCCAGGGTGGGGTAGAGTGGGGATGAGTCAATAACAGAGTGCCAGGACTCAGGAAACATGACCCCAGGCTTTTGGGCTTCACACATGCATACACACACGCGTCCGCGCTCTAGGAATGTTCTCACGAAACATGACCCCAGGCTGGTGGTCTTCACATGCACACACACGCGTGCGCACACACACACATACATGCTCTAGGAATGTTCTCAGCAAACATGACCCCAGGCTGGTGGTCTTCACACACACACACACACACACACACACACACACACACACACGCACCCACACACACACGCTCTAGGAATGTTCTCAGGAAACATGATCCCAGGCTGGTGGTTTTCACACACACACTCACGCGCACACTCTAGGAATGTTCTCAGGAAACATGACCCCAGGCTGGTGATCTTCACACACACGCACACACACACACACACACGCGTGCACGTGCTCTAGGAATGTTCTCCGGAGAGAGTGGCTTCTAAGGACTGAGTGCTGCAAAGAAAGTCACAACTGGGAGCAGCCTTCCCTTCCCCTAGAGACTCCTGGGAAATCAGGATGTGCACGGAGATTAGACATCACCTGTCTTGATAAGGGAAACCAGTTCAATAGTGGTCAGTGTTTCCTCTGTGCTTCTAACACAGGGTTTTATTTCCTGGGCACCAGATTATAGAAGAAGGCAGGAGGGCCCCCCAAAATATGATTAGTTGATCCGCTTGAGTAAATTCTCATGTGCTTAAAAGAACACCCCTGGTGGGCCAGGGTTTACTGTTTACTGAACTAAACAGTAAAGGATGGCGAGGAAGACATCCACTGAGCCTTGACCTCCATGCCTCAGTCAGGACACCAAGTGTGTGTGTGGGGTGGGTGGGGACTGACACCAGTGGTGGAGGAGGGAAGTGGACATAGGCCCCAGAGACTGCTGGTACAGCAGCATGATGTTGTTTCTGGAGTCCTGATTGTGCCAAGGCAGCCTCTGGAGTGACTGTGGCAGTAAAAAATCAGATTCTGGATCTGCAGAGCCTGGATCTGGGGCCTCTTGGGTAGCAGGTAGCTTGGGTGTGTTCCTAGAGAGAGTGAAGAGCTGGACACCGGACTACCCGCTGCTGAACCCTACCGTTCGTGCTAGGTAAGTGCACGGAGATGGAGAGAAGACCCTGAAAGAACAGCAAGGGGTGCATGGACCAAGCCCCTTCCCTTTCCCCTGCCACCAGGTCCTCTTATATGGTGCTGTGAGGTCAAACAAAGGGAAGCCCACTCAGACCTGCAGAGACCTCAGCGAAACAACTGCCCCCCACCCCCCACAATTCAGCAGACATCTCACAAGGACACTCACACATACCCGAGAGAGAAACCTCACACACATACTTCCTTGGAGACTTCCAGAGAGACTCAGAGGCCTCGCACAGAGACTTCATATGAAGTTCTCAGCATCCTTTATGGAGACTTCTCAGAGACCCTACAGGGACCTCACACAAAGCCCTCCCACATAGCTCACTGCCAGCACGGGAGAATTAGCAGCCGCTGTCCACCCCTGAGCTCCTGGAAACTTTCACACATTGTCTGCAGTGCCCCCCATGCTTGTGCATCTTTGTCCTCATAGCCTTGCTTGGGAACAACAGAATCACAAACTGCACGTAGTTGTGTGCAAATTTTTTCCACTGAAACGTTTTCACTAGCCTGAACTCTGAAGTGTAGTTTACAATTGAAATACAAGTAAAACTGCCAACACCAAATGAGAGTGTGATTCTAGATGGTGTGCAGTCAAATGTCGTACGCCACACTTTTACTTTTGCTTCGGACAAATTCTCTAATTGGTGGGGAAGTGACTGACTACTTTGGAAGCAACAGAACAGTCCATCAAATGGGCTTCAGGACTCAAATATATAAATAGACATCTGATCTGAACTCAAACTCATTCCCCAAGGGGCTCATGAAACTAATTTTTTTGGAAGAGTGAAGGAACCCACATGAAAATAACAAAATGTACATCACATTGTGTCTGTCTGGCTTAATTTCTCAATGAAACAGCTGTCATATCTGAAGATATTCAGGGCAACATTCCTTTTATAGCTCTGTCGACATAATTAATATGATTTTTCTGTGAAATGTAATATTTCTAAGTTATGCAAAGTCCTAATGTTTATCTACCACAACAAACTGATAATATTTCGAAGGATGAAGAAATAGATCAAGAAATAATAATTACCAGGGCGTGGTGCCCCAACAGACTGGACTGGAAAACGCTCCTAAGGGCCAGCAAACGATCCCTGAACTAACTACAAGCTTTTCTCTTGTGAACTGTTTTATTCTGTTCTTTGTCAGTGGTTTGTTTTTGTTGTTTTGTTGTCTGGTTGTATACTGTTGCTTTGTTTTCCTCTGTCTAGTTTTCATGCATGTTAGTGACTCCACAGGTCTGTCTGAATAGGACAGGCTGGATGAACTATCTGGAGGAAAAACAACGGGACCGACAGTTTTGGGGGGACTTGGGGTGGGGGGGTAAAGGGGGGGTAAGGAAGTGGTGTTAACAAACCCAGGGACAAGGGAAAAACATGGGACCCCAAATGGTAGAGAAGGGGGAGTGGCAGGCCTTGTGGGAAATGATCAAGGGTAAGGTTGCTTAGAGAAGAGGTATACTCTAGCCCAGGTGGCGATGAAGCATGGTAGTAGGGCAGGAGGAAAGTCAAGGGAGATGGAGGAAAGAGCTAGGAGTCAAAGGGCATTCATAGAGGTCTAGACAAAGACATGTACATGCAAATATATATAGGAGGATGGGGAAATAGATCTATGTGTCTATATTTATAGGTCACGTATTAAGGTGGCGGAAGGACCTTGGGCCTCTACTCAAACACTCCCTCAATGCATGAATACCTTCTTTTATTAAATTGGAACTCTATGATGCTCACTCTCCCGACACAACGGCTGGAGCCAAAGTGAGTGAACAAGTAAATGTGGTGAAGAAAGCTGATGGTGCCCGGCTATCAAAAGAGATAGTGACTGGGGTCTTAAAGGCTTGAAGATAAACAAGCAGCCATCTAGCTCAGAAGCAACAAAGTCTCTCTCCTCTCATATGCCACTAAAGGCTTCCAGGTCACTTCCCTCCGCTTAGGGCAAATCAACCCAAATAGCAGGAGGCACTCCAGCCTGCCCTGTGTGGGAGTGCTGTACACCACACAAGGCACCTGGGACAAACACCTACAGTGCGCTGCACCGTTGAAGAAACCTCCGTCATGCCTCTAAGGTGATCTCGTCAACTAGGGCAATTCTGCCCAGCACCACTGGGTCCCGGCATTAAAAGGGCACACTGACCTGCCATGTTGGAGCAGTGTCTAAACCCCTCTGGCCCCTCATCCAAGCAATCAGGGATCAGCTACTACTTTATACTTTATTTCCTCCTTCTCTCTCTCCTTGCTCTTTACCATCACAGCCAACCTTAGTGAACTCAGTTGGATTTATTTCCTTCATTCTCTTTATTCTCTTTTTCTTTCTTTCCTCTTTCTGTCTTTGCTTTCTTCACCTCTCTCTTAGCTTGTACGATTCTCTCTGCTCCCTCTCATTGCTTGCACATACCACTGCTGGTTTCCAGAGCCCTACACTCTGCCTAGGGCAACCCTGTCCTCCTAGTGGGCAGCCTGACCCCTAAGACAGTACTGCACACAGGACGAGTCAGAGCTACACACAGCATAACACAGGGTCAGTTATTTCTTTAACCATTTAAAAAATACTCTCTCCTTCTCCTTCCTTTTCTCTTCTCTCTTTTTCCTTTTATTGGACTCTTCTTACAGGTTTTCTGCTTTTCTCCGCTCCATCTAGCTCTTCTCTACTTCCTACCACAGCCTCCACAGATTTGGTTCTCCTTTTTAGTTGTTTTCTTTTCTTTTTTTTTTTTTTTTACTGTTGTCACCTTTGTTTACTCTGTGCATTTTAGTTGTGTGTGGGTGAGTGGTTGTCAGTCTGGTTGGCATTATTGCCCCAGTCTGTGTCTTCCTCTTTCTCTCTTTTTCCTCTCCTTTCACTCTCTTTCCCATCACAAGACAATAGCTGTCTCCAGGCCACTCCCCTCTGCCTAGGGCAAACCTGAAGGCCCAACTGAGGGAGCTCCCACCCCCCACTTATTGGTGTGGCAAGCAGCTGGGGAATTCACGCTGGTCCTCTCCCACACACCAGGCCACAGGTTGTTCTCCCCTATAAAAAGTGGGGGCATCCCCAGCCTAAATCCTGAGGTCCTACAAGTGACTGGGGGAAACGCCTGACCACCACTTGTGAGGCTCCACGCTACTGTGGGAACATCCACCCAATCTCCAAGGCGATCTCTCTGTACATCCCCTTGTCTAGCCAGATTTGTAAAGTAGAATTTGGATCATGATAGTGGGGGGAGGAAGCATTTAGGAACTAGAGGAAACATGTTTCATTGTTGCTACCCTGCACCCTGACTGGCTTATCTCCTCCCCACATCCCTTCAGGAAGGGGGTGTCCAGTTACCTACCAATGGGCTTTGAGTCTCCACTCTGCACTCACCCTCATTTACAATGACATGATTTTTGTGTTCTTTGATGCTTGATATCTGATCCCTTCAACAGTTCATGGTCACACAGGCTGGTGTGCTTCCTCCATGTGGGCTTTGTTGCTTCTGAGCTAGATGGCCGCTTCTTTATTTTCAAGCCTGTAAGATCCCAGATGCTATAACTTTTGATAGCCAGGCACCATCAGCTTTCTTCACCACATTTGCTAGTGCACACATTTTTCTTCAACCATCATGTTGGAAAGGTGTTCATCATGGAATGCCAATTTAATATAACGTCTTCTTGCATTGAGTAAGTATTTGGCAATGTCCATCTACTGCCTTAATACTAAGTCTATAAATATATGCACGTTGATCTATTTACGAACCCTCCTGTATAAATATATTTACATATGTACATGCCAGTATGTAGACCTCTAGAAATACCCTTTGTCACCTAGTTCTTTCCTCTATTTACTTTTACTTTCCTCTTGTCCGACTATCATGCTCAGCTTTCACTTGGGTTTGAGTAATTTCTCTTGGTTACATTGCCCTTGCTGAATACCTACCAGGCTTCTCACACCCTCCTTGCGACGGATTTTGGATTACTTGTTGCTCCCCTGTCGCTGGATTGGTCAGCATCACCTCCTTACCCCCTCCTCTCTCTCTCCCATGTCCCCGGGAACCATTGGTCCTGTTGTTTTCTCCTCCAGACTATTCTTCCAGCCTATCTTATCTAGATAGATCTGTTGAGATAATAATATGCACCAAAAATCAAACCATAGCAAGATAGGCGATGGGTGAGAACACTGTGATGACAAAAAAACAACAACAGAAAACCAATGATCAATAAAAGAGTAAATTAATTAAAAGACAAAAAAATTTTTTAAGAAAGAAAAACCTGTAAATAGATCAAGGTCTGATTTTTTTTTTCTATAGGTGTGTCCTTCAGTCAGGTCTGATGGCGTATCTTGCTCTGGCCCCAGAGTCTGTCCTTTGTACTCCCTCAGGGGCTACCCGCTCTGCTCTCATGGTTGCTCTGCTGCATGCTTTTAGTGATTTGCCTCCGTGTTGGAGGGCCAGTCGGGTCAGTCCCAACACAGAGTCTCCGGTATTGTCCCCATAGTGCTCTGGGCCAGCAAGGGATGGCATGTCTCATAGTGGGATCAGCCATATGGTCCACTCTGTACATTGGCTGTTCAGAGTGCCAAAATCATCCTCCAAGCCTGGTGGACCAGTGTGTGCTCCACTCTCTTCCTCCCCCTTCATTTGCCCCTGTGTGCTCTGATCAGACATGTCCATCTCCCCTAGCTACAGGTTCAGTGCCGTCTTCTAAAGTAAATTCTTCTGGGGGGAGGGGCAGTTGTCCACGTAGCTGGTATGGAGGCTGGACCATCCACTTTTCATTTAGGATCAAAAGCATCTAGCTTTTAGCATTAGGTGCTATTGAGTCAGTTCCAACTCAAGGCAGAATGAACCACTGCGCAGTCCTACACCATCTTCAAAACTGTTGTTATACTTGAACCTAACATTTCAGCCTTTTCCAGGGACTGGCATCTCCTGATAACATATCCAAAGCATGTGAAGTCTCCCCGTGCTTGCTTCTAAGGACCTTTCAGACTGTTCTTCTGACACAAATCTGTTCATTCTTCCAGCACTCAATGGTATTTTTAATATTCTTGGCTAGTGTCATCTTGATGGGTTGAAACACTATCTCGCTCTAGTGTTGATGTACATTTTTCTGATGCCTAATTATACTGAGTATCTTTTAAGGTAATCATTTAATTTTTATGGCATTTTGAAAAGATGTCAATGAGGTCTATTTAATTTGTGTTCAGATGGAAACACATAACTCAAACTAAATATGTGACAGTAGAATAAGAATCCATTTTATCCTAAATACTTGAGATATTTATACAGCCTACTCAAGTTTTTATCAACATAGATAAGGTGGCGGTGGTGGTGGTGGTGGTGGTGGTGGTGGTGGTGGTTTTTAAGAGTTAATCTCTAAATAGGGGGCTGTAGTACTGAGCACTGAATCTCCTTTGCTTGATTAATTTTTATGTTAGGGAAGTAATACAAGGATTCCATCAAATGACCCATCAGTTTGAGGAAAAAGCATATCAGAATTGATGGTCAAAGCCTATATGGCTTTATGGTTTAGTCTCTAGGGGTATGTAATGCTCTTGTGAAAATAGTATTCCTCATGATAATAACGAGGAACTGGTGGGCCTCCAGGGCTGGGAGCTGAACTGAGGGGCAGTTCTACCCTGTCTAATAGGGTCACTATGAGTTGGCAAAGAATCGATGGCTGTCAGTTTGGTTTGTTTGACTTGCGTACTGGCATTCAGTGTGTTTATCGAAATCAATAAATTACAAGCATTTAGATGTCTATTTTTTACATACAAAATTTAAATCCCCCAAGCCTCTGAAAACTGCGAAGATTTCACAGCACTAGGTTGGTACTCTCCCATCCAAGAATCAGTGAAACTGGCAGGGTGTGAGGCATTCAGGCTCCCTCAGTTCCTCCTACTGCCTTCCCTGACCCTGGTCACTTGCTTCTATTACCTCTCTTGGACCTTACATGCATTTGAATTAGAACACCATAGAGTACAGTGCTCTACATGTGCAGCAGCTCTAACCATGTCACTCTCTGTCTCTATGAAGCCTCTTCCAACAAAATTCAAATGCGATTGTATGTGCACACATAAACACACGCATGCACCAGAGCACCCTTCTTAACAGAGAGTCAGGAGGGTCTCTTATTTGCTGTCCTCACTTTGGACACAAGTCCCTTGATGATGAGTAGGAGAAAAGGAACATCAGGTAGTGGGGGAAACCCTAAGGAGGAACAGAGGAGAGCTTTAACTAAGAATAATGCTACTAGGGGAATGATGGCATGTGAGGAAAATTAGATACTTCCAGACTGTCAGATTTTTCCATACAGCAAAATTAACTTTTCTAGTTTTGTCTAAAACTGGCCCCAGGAAATTTCAAATAGCACATCTCAGATTATCTAACCTACAAAGGAGTAGCCGGCCTTCCACCCACCCCCACCCCACCCCCGCCAAAAAACCAAGCGGTACAAAGCTCCACTGGGTACACATTTCAAAATATACATTCTCCTGTTTGGGCAGGCATCTGGCAACTTGCTCTGAGCTAGTGCACCCACACTTTTTTCCCAAGGTCATTGCTGGTGACAAGACCTTGTGCTCTTCTCACAAGCCAGAATGCAAACATAAATCAAGTCAGTGTAAGACGCCATCATCACCTCACTCAAATACACCTCGTCAAGTGAACTCAAACTTCAAGAAGATGCTCATTTGTTTGGTTTTGTTGATGTGAGGGTGATAGTGCATTTGGAGTTTAGTCATTGCACTAGGTCAGACTGTTAATCAAGCTTCCTATATAGAGGTTCTGAAGATATTGTGTAAGAAGGTCTGAGTTGTCTGGCTAGACCAGAGCTTGCACACTGCTATTGACTAGAAGTTCCGACACACAGAATCCAGGACAGATAAACCCCTCAGGACCAATACTGAGAGTAGCAACACCACGAGGGAAGGTAGGGGGGAGAAGCAGAAGAAAGGGGAAACCAATCTCAATGATGGACATACAGCCCCACTCCACCACCCAGGGGAACAAACAGCAGAAGTTTGGGTGAAGGGATACAGCAGAGGCGTAAAATATAAAACTAAAAAGTATGTATAAAGTATCAGTGGTTCACGTGGGTGGGAGGAGGGGAAAAAAGGAGCTCAAGGAGAAAGAACATGTTTGGAAATGATGATAGCAATGTATGTACAAATGTGCTTCATACAAATTGGTGTATGAATTGTTACAAGAGCTGTAAGATCCCCCAATAAAATGATTTATTTAAAATAAAAAGGACTGATTAGTGGTAGACAGGGGACTGGTTTTGCCACCATGACAGTGCACCTGCTCACACAAAAAAAACAGCATGCCTCTATCGCCCGATCTGATCCCAGCACACCGAGGCAAAATACTAAGGGTGTACAACAGAACAGGAAGGGGAACAGAGCAACGAAGTCCCCAGGGAATACCAAAAATAGACTTTGGGGCCAGGGCTAGCTGACCCATCATACTCTATGAGAAAACACTCCTAAAGGCCAACAAACAGTCCTTGAACTAACTAAAAGCTTTTCTTTCTTGTGTTTTGTTTTGCTTTTTGTCATTGGCTTGTTGGTGGTGGTGTTGTTCTTTTGTTTCATTTTGTTGCTTGGGTTTGCTCTGTCTCGTTTTTGTGCATGCTATGATTTCCACAGGTCTGTCTAAATGAGATAGGCTGGATGAACAATCTGGAGGAGAAAACAATGGGACTGACAGCTGGGGGAGGGAGATGGGAAAGGGGGGTGTAGGGAAAAAGGAAGTGCTGTTAACAAACCCAGGGACAAGGGAACACCAAGTGATCCAAATAGATGGTGAGGAGGGTGTAGGAGGCTTGGTAGAGTGTAACCAAGAGTAATGTAACCTAGAGGAATTACTGAAACACAAATGAAGGCTGAACATGAGAGTGGGACAATCGGAAAGTAAAAGGAAATCAAGGAAAGAGGTAGGAAGCAAAGGGCATTTATAGAGGTCTAAATAAAGGCATGTGCATATGTAAATATATTTATGTATAACGATGGGGAAATAGATCTATATGCATATATTTATAGGTTTAGTATTAAGGTAACAGATGTACATTGGGCCTCCATTCAAGTACTCCCTCAATGCAAAAATACTTTGTTGTATTAAAGTGGCATTCCGTGATGCTCACCTCCCCAACACAATTGCTGGAGGCAAATGGGTGCATAAGCAAATGTGGTGACTGAAGTTGATGGTGGTCGGCTATCAAAAGTTATACATTCTGGGGTCTTAAAAGCTTGAAGTTAAACAAGTGGTCATGTAGCTGAGAAGCAACAAAGCCCACATGAAAGAAGCACACCAGCATGTGTGATCACGAGGTGTCGGAAGAATCAGGTATCAGACATCATCGGAACAAAAAAATCATATCTTTGTGAATACGGGGGAGTGTGGAGTGAAAACCCAAAGCTCATTTGTAGATAATTGGACATCCCCTTACAGAAGGGTAGCAGGGAGGAGAGGAGCCAGTCAGGGTGCACTGTAGCAACAATGAAACATACAACTTTCCTCTAGCTCCTAAATGCTTCTTCCCCCACAACTAAAATGATCCCCATTCTACCTTACAAATCTAGCTAGACCTGAGGATGTACACTGGTACAGATAGGAACTGGAAACACAGGGAATCCAGGGCGGATGATCCCTTCAGGACCAGTGGTGAGAGTGGCGATACGAGGAGGGTAGAGGGAGGGAGGAATGGAAAGGGGAAACCGATTACAAGGATCTACATATAACCATCTCCCTGGGGGACAGACAACAGAAAAGTGGCTGAAGGGAGATATTGTATAGTGTAAGATAAGACAAAATAATAATTTAGAAATTATTCAGGGTTCATGAGGGATGGGGAATAATTATCAGCTGATGCCAGCGGATTAAGTGGGGAGCAAATGTTTTCAGAATGATGAGGGCAATGATTGTACAAATATGATGTATGTATCAATTGTGATAAGAGTTGTATGAGGCCCCAAAAATTGATTATAAAAAAAGAGAAAAGAAATAACAGTATGAAAACATCCCCCAAAAAAGCATGCCTCTCTTGTCCCTCATATCCTAATCACCTGAACTCACTCCATGTGACTTCTTTCTGTTTCCATGAATGAAGGACAGTGGTTTGACAACACAGAAGAGGGGGGGAAAAAACAAGGGTGTCACCCAAACTGCTGAGTTTGAAAAATGTTTCCAAGAATGTAATCACAGATTAGACAAATGTGTGAAGTGTAATGGAGAGTACTATGAAGGGGATAAAAAATTTAAATGCATAGTTTTGAAAAAATTGTAGTTTTTGTCGGGTTCCCCCTAGTAGCTTCCAATTTCATAGCAACTCAAGCCATCACCATACATCAAACTGACAGAGAAGGGGTGGGTTTTGTGTGTAGGTGGTGTTGGTTATTGCACAGGGGCAAGGGACTTCTGGTGGCATAGTACCTTATGCCTTGGGTGTCAACTGTAATGTCAGCAGTGGGGAACCACCAGTCAGTCCTCAGAAGAAAAGGATGAGGCGTTCTACTCCCATAGAGTTAGCCTTTGGGAAACCCACAGAGATAGTTCTGCTCTGATCTCATAGAGTCGCTATGGCTCAGCATCGACTCCATCGAAGTGAGCTGACAAACTAAAGGCAGGAGATCTGAAAGAGGATGCGGAGACGTTGTCTCAGGTACTTTGGACATATTACTATGGTGGAACCAGTCCTGCAAGAAGGGCATCATTTTTGGCAGAGGGTTAGCAAACAAGAGGAAGACCCTTACTTAGGTGGATTGACACCGTGGCTGCGAGAATCGGCTCAAATACAGTAACAAGTGCGAGGATGGCGCAGGACTGGGCTTTGTTTCTCTCTCTAGTGCACAGGCCCCTATGAATCCGAACTGACTCCAGGGCTCTACAATATCAACTACTACAACCCTGAAGTTCAAACCTACCCAGTGGCTTCCCAAAAGGGAGGTGTGGCCATGTGCCTCTGTAAAGATGACAGCTAGGGAGCCCCTGCGGGGCAGTTCTACTCTGTGGCACAGGGGCAGCCAGGAGTCGGAATGTGCTTCACAGCAAAGGGTGTGCTTTGTCTCAGTTTGTGCCTGCTGCTGTTTATGCTATGCACTGAGTTTAACATGTGACACTCAGGAGCGAATGAATGGAAACACACCCATGATGCTTCCATGATGCCAGATGCAAGCTGACACTGTTTCTGAGTTCTGGGCATATTATTTTTTCAGAGATAATTTCCTGTAGCGGTGACACACCGAGTCCTATTTCATGTAAAAGCATCAGCAGCAGAGGAAAGCACTGCACAGAGAGAAGACTATGACACATAACAGGCTTTCCATAGAGGAACAAAAGGGTGGATGTCTTGGGCTGAACTCTTTTCTTGTATACAGACAGTAAACAAGCTGAACACATCTCACCTAAGCATAACATTACAACTACTTGAAGCCCAGCTCAGGCATCTGGACAAGAGGCAGCAAGGAAGGATGGGAGAGAGTTAATGGGCTGGGCGTCCCCAAAGGTGCAGAGTGGGAATCAAGGGAGGATCCAGGACGAGCCAAGGCTTCTGGCAGAAGTCTGAGAGGAGAGCAGCAGAAAGGAGCTGCTCTCTGGGTCCTCACAGATGTAGCCAGTGAGAGAGCAGCAGTGCTGCCCCCTGGCGGTGCGCCGAAGGCAGGGCCGCTTCCCCCAGGGCTGGAGAGCTCTGGGGAAAGACAAATCCTGTCACTTTGGATGCCAAGTAAGGGGGCACTGTGTGCCGGTGGTGTACCTATGTTGGCCAAAGCGCTGCCCACTGTGCATTTGCTTCCCACAAGCACAGTTATCCTTCCTCGTGCATCCAGGAAAGACAGTTCTAGAAAAACACAAGCAGTAAAATAAAACACTGCCAGGTCTCGAACCATCCTCACCATTGTTACTATGCCCACTGATGTAGCCACTGGTTCGAGCTGTTTTATTGCCCGTCCTCCACTTTTTGCCAAGCATCATGTCCTTCATGGACTTGATGTCCCTTCAGGGACTGGTCTCTCCTGACAGCACGTCCAAAGATATCAAATGAAGTCCAGCCATCCTTTGTCCCCATGTTCTCTTGGCAGTCCTTGTACTTTTATTGCTCAGTGTCTGATTATTTGGGACCAGGCCTTATTGCTGCCCCTTCCTCACCTTGGCCCCCAATCCCGACCCCAAGCCCTGCACATCCACTGTGTGAAACCTCCTGTTCCTGTAACCATCCCTGTGCTTTTGTGTGGGGGGTCTAGCTGGGTTCCCCTGGCAATTCGCCAGCTGCCCCTGGGAAAGTTCATGGAGTCGGCTAATTAGTAGAAAAGCCAAACGTCCAGCTGAGATTGGTTTACTCCCTAGCACCCTTGGGCAGGAGCACAGCCCCACTCCCGGTCCCAGGTAGCCAACGACCACACCTAGGTTCTCCGGACTTGGCAGCTGTAACATGTGGCCTGGGCTTCCCCTTCATTTCCTGCTCCTTTCTGGCTTGCTGTCTGACTTTTCTTTGCGGAATTAAAGCTGCAAATTGACAGGATCCCATAAACACTCTAAAGCCACAAAAAAACACCAAATGCCCACCCAAACATGTGAAACTTCCAAAAATCATCCTTAGAAGATTCCCAAACCCTAAACATTCCTAAACCCCATATATGCCCTGAAAACACCATGAAAGCCCTAAGAAAACCTAAAATGCTGGGGGAAAAAAACACATATAATATGAAAAATGCCCTAAAATCCCTAAGGAACTCTGTAACATCACTAAAAACACCATATTGTGCTGAAAAATACCTATACACTCTAAAAAACCACCCCTAAATCCCTTAAACACTCCCTAAAATCTTATAAAACACCCTAAAAACCCCAAACCACCCGAATGCCCCAAACACACCTTGAACGTCCACAAACAACCTAAAAGCCCTAAAAAATCACATGCCACCAAAAAGCCCTAAATGACCGCAAAATTCCAACTCATAGCCACCCTATAGAGGGCTTCTGGAGCTGTCAGTCTTTTATGGGAACAGCTTTATCGTTCTCCCAAGGAGAAGTTGGTAGGTTTGAAACCCTGACCTCATATTTAGCAGTCTAATAATTGCTGGACAGTGCCACCAAGGCTCTACTGGTGTAGTGGGTTACACATTGGGCTGCTCACCTCAAGGGAAACGGTTCAAAACCACCACCCACTCCTTGGGAGAAAGAAGAAGCTTTCTTTCTATTCCCCTAGATTTCTCATTGAAGGTGTAAAGTAACCTGTTAAATGCTCGCAGTGGCAGCAGCAATGTCTCATAACCATGGGGAAATGTGGTTCAGAAACTTCAGAAGCAAGCATCCACCAGTAGGTGACTGACCAGCAGTATTGACTTGGGCAAAGAGAAGGTGACATGGAAGGGTAAGGAGAAGAATGCGTGCAGAGGGCAGGTTGGCAGCTGAGCCTAAGTCCAGTAGAAACAACAGCAGAATGGCCTGTTCCTGGAAGGGCCACAGGAGATGGTGCGACTTCATGTAGCCCCCACTTACATGTGTAACAGCAGCAATTGCCTGAACACGTGGTCTCCCCAGGGAGGAGCCTTTGTGTGGTGTTAAGATGCTGTTACTGTCTGTTGTACTGTGGTGGCCTGCATTTGGCTGTAATGGTGGAAATTTTGCAGCCAGTAGTTCAAATGCCTGCTGGGTCACTCACTGCAGGTAGACTTCAGCAGTTTCCAGACAGAGACGAGGGAGGAGGACCTGGTCTTCCACTTCTGAAAGAACTGGCCAGTGTGAACCTTGTGAATGGCAGAACACTATACCTGAACATGAGTACCGCAGGCTATAAGGCATGATGGTTTGACACAGTGGCTGCAGCAATGTGCTCAAACATAGGATAGTGCTGGCCTGGAAAATAGTTCATCGTCCATTAAAAAAAATCATTATATAGGGGCTCATACAACTTTTGTTGTTGTTTTTCCCTAAGGGAGAGCAGTGTATTGGTACACTGAGAGGTATATAGATCAATGGATACGAACAGAAAAGCTACACATATATTCACCAGTCAACAGGAAACTAGCCTTCGAAAAAGGACACAGAAATATCCAAAGGGACAAATTCTGCTTGCTCAACAAATGGTGTTGGACAAACTGAGATACCGTATGTAGGAAAATGAAGCAAGCCCCAAACCTTCCCCCATGCACAGAAATTAACTGAAGAGGGGTTAAAACCTGAAAGTAAACCTCCGGGCTATCATAATCATTTTTTCGATGACCTCATCGGTCAGAAATCATTGTAGGAACGCCAAAGCGTTCTTGTGTTCAACGTCTACATACATAGCAGGTGCTCCAGTAAAGGGGAATCTTGGTGGAGCTGGCTCATCCATTCCTGAAGAGAGTAGAGCACCACGTTGGCCCATCACAGAGCTCAGGTGTAATCTTATCATGGAGAATGAGAGGGGACGGCCGGGTATAGACCCAAAACCTATTTGCAGTGCACTGGACATCCCCTTACAGAAGGATCAGAGAGGAGATAAAAGAATACAGGGTATGAGACAGCAAAGAAAAACACAACTTTCCTCAAGTTCTTTTTTTTTTTTGTTTTTTTTGCGCACCCCGCGGGTGCCCGGTGCCGCCCCCTCCCTGGTCCCGCGGCGGCGGCGGCGGCTCGGGGCCGGGGGGGGGGGGGCGCCAGGGGAGGGGGCAGACACCAGGGGCAGCGGTGGCGGCGGCGGCTCCCGGCGCCATCTTGGGCTGATCGATGAATTGAACAAAGAGGATCAATTTCCGATCAAGCGAGTTATCAATGGGGGCCGGGGAGTGAGAGGGACTTGTCCCTGAGTCGGCCCCGCTTTCCCAGGCACTCCCCTCCTCCCCTCCGCCGCGGCTCCCCGGCGGCAAGGCAGCCCGGCGCCCCCCCGGGGAGGCCGCGACCGCCCGCAGCCCCCACCCGCGAGCGAGAGGCCGAGAGAGAAGCCTGACCTGCAGCTGCTGTAAATCAAAGCGCTTCCAATATTGAAACATAGATCCCACATTGGCCGCCATCTTGAGACGTATTGAGACGGAGTGAGAGGCTGATAGAGAGGGGGCTGGAGTTCAGGAGCCGCCAGGAGGCAGCAGGCGGGCGGCGCCAAAACCCGGCCTGGAGCCGGCCGCCGCCGCCGCCACAGAGGAGCGCGGACTCCTCCTCACGGCGCCACCGCCGCCAGGGCGAGCCGAGCCGGAGTCGGAGTCTGAGCCCGAGGGCGTGGCGGCCGCTGGCCCGGCCTAGCGCGCGACCGCCCGGCCACGCCCCCCGCCTGCGGCCGAACGAGCGACCCGCTCGTGACCCCGCCCCTCCCAACCCCCAGCCCCGGCTGGCGGCCGCCCGGCTCGGCGCGGCCTGGCCCCTTGAGGGCGGCGAGAGGGGCGCTGGAGGGCGGCGAGAGGGGCGCTGGAGGGCGGCGAGAGGGGCGCTGGAGGGCGGCGAGAGGGGCGCTGGAGGGCGGCGAGAGGGCAGCCCCACCGCCCGCCGAGGCCCAGGCCGGGCTCACCTGGTGCGGGGGGGGGGGGGGGGGCGCGGAAGGAGGGGGCCCTGGCGGCAGCGGAGCGCAGGCCCCCCGCCCGCCTCTACGCCTGGGCGCTGGGTGCCGGCGACGCGCCGGGGGTCGTCGGTCGTCCTGCTGGGCGCCCGCCCGCCCGCGGAGCCGCCGCGACCACCTGCTTGAGCCCAGACCCCCGCACGGCGCAGGCCTCAGCGCACCCGCGCTTGTGCCCGAAGCCTTGACCGTGGGCGGCCCCGCCAGCCGGGGCCTCAAGGACCCAGCACCCCAGAGCGCCCTTGCTGGGGGAGGGCAGGGGCATGGGGAGGCATCAGCCCCTGACCCTCTTGAACTTGCACCCGCCAGCGTCCAACGCTGGGGCCCCAGAGTCCCCTCTCAACACCACCCGGTGACCCAGGGCCCCCTAGCTGTCACCGCCGACTTGGTACTTAGGAGACATGCTCTCTGGAGGCGGTTGAGGCTTGTCTTGTGGCCAATAATCATCTCCTACGCCTTCCTTTCCAGTCACTAATTTGATGTCTTCACTTAAAGAAATGCCCATAAGTTGAGGTTTCAGAGGAGAGCTCCTTGAGCTCCCCAGACAACAAGGGGGCCGAGTGTCACCGTCATTATCCTGAGCTGGGAGGGAACACTAGTGTTCCAGAGGCTGGGAATCCGTCACTGCCTGCCCACAGCACAGACAGAGCAGGTGCTGGTTATAATTGTTTCTAGACGTCCTGCCATGCTCAGTTGAATGTCAAAGCCATAAACGTTGCCCGACTACAATCAAACTGGAGTACGCAGACATTTCTGCATCATTGCCGGGTGGAAATACACTGAGTGGAGTTGGATGAGATGGCAGCAAGTGCTTAAGGAGGGGGTGCTGTGGGAATACCAACAAGATGACTGCTAGTCTCCATTTCCTTCTCTCGTCTGCTTTGTGTTTTCTTTCAGGACCAGAAGAAATGATGCATATGTAAGGAAAAAAACTTTTCATTTCCAGAGGAGTTTTCCACCCCACAATCTACCCGCAGCCTCCTTTGAGCAAGCCAGTAAAAGCTTTTTTTTTTTTTTTTTTTTTTTAACCTGCCTTCTCACTATGACAATTTCCGGAGCTGCTATGTGGCTGTGTTTAAAAGTCCCCCTCGGGATCCAGAGTGCAATCCATATCACAAAGGCATCCTCCCAGTCCTAAATAGCAATGTGACCTCATTTCAGAAGGTTGTTCTTGTTTCCATAGACCCAGAATGGAGTTTAAGCTGTTGATCTTGACTGTGGTTGTCGACTCAGCCTCTCATGGGCACCTCATGGGCAGTGGAGCAAACTGTGCCAATCTGTGCTACCACCAGGACTGGGAGAGGAAGCCAACAGTGGTGGGCCATAGGTCAATGTGTGGAAGGGGATGATCAGGTCTTTCTTCATTATTCTGTTTCAGTCTGGAAACACCACTGAAGCCTCAGTGTCGTAGCAACACACAAACCTTCACTGACAGTCTGGGGCACATTGGCTGCAAATCAAACCCGGGTCTTCCCGGTGAAAGACGATGAGAGGTCTACCACTGAAGCACCGTGGCCCTCACCTCAAACCAGGGCAGTCATTTCCGGAGTTCAAACCAGACCACAATGCAGGATGACTGAGATTGCCACCAGAATCTGATACTGATGCAGAAAAAAACCTAACTACCATTTTATTGACTCCCAATAGGACAAAGATCTGCCCCTTTGGGGTTTTGAGACTTTAAATCCTTACAGCAGGGGTCGCAACCTGTGGGTCGCGACCCCTTTGGGGATCAAATAACCCTTTAACAGGGGTCATCCAATTCATAACGATAGCAAAATTACAGTTATAAAGTAGCAATGAAAATAATTTTATGGTTGCAGGTGACCACAACATGAACTGTATTAAAGGGTGGCGGCATTCAGAAGGTTGAGAACCATTGCCTTACAGAAATAGACAACCTCATATTTCTCCCACGGAGGGGCTAGTCAGTTCAAACCCCTGACCTTGCGATTAGCAGGTTAATGCATAGTCCACTACACCACCAGGGCTCCTAATGATATAATAAGAGATACTATTGTTAGATCTCTCGTGGGAGAAATATACCTCAGTCCTTGGCTTCGCGTGAGAAAGAATTCACTCCGCAGCCTGGATTGTGATCCAAGTGAGTTTTTTGAGAGAAGAAGTTTCAGGTTTACACAGGCACCTCAGGGCCCCTCACCCCTGCACAGCTTGCCTAGAAGCTGCTGGAGAGAAAGTCACTACGTGGGCTCCAGGATCCTGCCTTTTCTTTCTTTTCTTAAATCGTTTTATTAGGGGCTCATACAATTCTTATCACAATCCATACATACATCAATTGTGTAAAGCACATTGTACACTCACTGCCCTCATTATTCTCAAAACATTTGCCTCCACTTAAGCCCCTGGCATCAATCAAGTCCTCATTTTTACCCCTTCCTCCCCCATCCCTCAAGAAACCTTGATAATTTGTGAGTGGTGATATTGGGAGGGTAGAGGGAGGGTGGATTGGAAAGAGGAAACCGATTACAAGTATCTACATGTGACCTCCTCCCTGGGGGACGGACAACAGAAAAGTGGGTGAAGGGAGACATCGGAGAGGTCAAGATCCTGCCTTTTCAATTCCTCCACAGGGAGGCATGGTTGATGGTCCTGGTCAACCCCATTGGCTGGATTGAATTCACCTGGCTCAGATGGGCCAATCCAGGTGTAACACCCACCTAGGTGTACCACCCCTTCCTGGCCGGAAGTTTGAACCTGAGCATATGTAATGGATGACCCACTCCCTATGCTAAGCTACCTAACAGTATTTGCAAGATGCCGAGCAATGTTCTAAGCTTTTTGTATATAATAATTCAATTATATCACTTAAGAAGCCTATGTGTGGACTCTATTCTTGCCTCATTTTACAGATGAAAAATCAGTGGCACAGGATGATAAAGCCATGAGCCTATGACCACACAGTGAGGAAGTGGAAAGGAGAGATTTGAACCCAGGCTGCAGAGTCCATGCCTTGGGTGCCTACAGCGCCACATAGGACACAGGAAAGCATGGAGCAGACTCGGCGTAAGACCTAGCATGTATGTGCTAGGACTGCATGAGAGTAGCTGCTACTCAGATCCAGAAGAGAATACAAGGCTATTGCAAAAATTATTTTTTCCAAGAGAGGGTGGAATTCTGCATCTTGTGCGAAATCCCCCAACCTGCACATGGCACAGCTACTTCAGAAGGTTCCCAACAATGTGTGCTGTGTGGCAAACCTAACTGAGCTCAGGGGGAGCTGGTCTGTGGGTTATGTTACCCAGAAGGTGAGCAGTTTGAACTCACCAGCCACCACTCCAAGGGAGAAAGAGAAGGCTTTCTGCTCCGATGGACTTACAGTCTTTGAAGTGGCAGGGAGCATTTCCATGCAGCCTATGATTAGGATCTAGGAGGGTGAGGGTGGATGGAGTTGGTTGAGACCTGGCTTCAGGGCATTTCCCAGAAGGGCTTCCTGCAGTGACTCTGCCTTCAGGAATGTCTGGTGACCCTGAGGGCAGCAAAGTCCTAAGCACACTCAGGCAGTGGTTCTCAACCTTCCTAATACAGGTCCTTTTGTTGTGGTGACCCCCCCCCCCCGACCATTAAATGATTTTCTTGCTACTTCATCACTGTAATTTTGCTACAGTTATGAATTGGACGAGCCCTGTGAAAGGGTCATATGACTCCCAAAGGGGTCGCAACCCACAGGGTGAGAACCACTGCACTAAGGGTTCCCCTTCCGGGCAGCTCTACCAGTGTCTGATGTGCATAGTTCTGTGAGGTGAGAGAAATGAACTTAGTGTCTGCTTCTGGTGACAGTTGATGTGGGTGGGCTTTCTCCCTATGTCAAATCCCTCTCAAGCCATTTGTCACCACAACAGAGGGAGCCACACACATAAAGCAAGAAGAGGAGGCAGCATAGCAGGACGGTAAGCAGAACAAAGATTGAATAAGCACAATTCACTTCAATCATGAATTGGGTGCCCTTGAGATGTGAGGAAGACCCCAGTCTAGTGACATTAGATCAGGTTTAGGGATTGAGTGACGGGACCCTCTTGGCTCCCCTCAGCCCCTATCTTGCTTTCCCATTGACCCTGCCCCTTACATCGTGATTGGTCCTTATTCCAGCATGATGGTTGGTTTCATAATCACAACATGTGGGAATGTGTTAGTCGATAGGTTATACAGGCACAGTCTCTGGAATGGGTAAGGGAGGAGGTGTGACTGGTGACATGACTGGTGGAATGGATCATGTGAAGTGATTTGAGATCGTTGTTCAGACCTGATAGGTCATCCAGGCCTCTAGTTGATCCTGGCAGTACTCTAGTTTAAGGAAACAGAATGTTAGGCATTTAAGTCATATTTAAGCTTAAATTTTGAGCAATAGGCTGTGGCTCACAGTGAGAGTCTATGTGGAGACCCTAAATCCATTTTGAGGGGCCACACATTCAGCCACCATTGAGTTCTTTCCTACTGCTGACCGGCAGTGGAAAGCTTGCGTCCACTCCCCGGGCCAGACTCAGCGATATACGGTCGTGTGCACATCCCAATGAAGGTCCCGCTCATGCTCTCACAGGCCCTCCCGCAACTCCATGAATTGATCCGTCTTCAGGGACAGTTTTGTGACAAAGGTGTTTGTTTTCCATGTCTCATTTAAGCTTTCAGGAGCTCAGGTGGTGATGCTGGATAGTGTTGGACTATTAACAGCAAGATCGCTGGTTCGAAGCCACTAGTCATTCCACAGGAGAAAGATGAGGTTATTGCTTCCTGTAAAGGTAGCAACTTCAGGATCCCTACACAGAGTCACTATGAGTCAGAGTCAGCAGGACAGAATGAGTGTCATTTTATTTAAGTAACTGTGGCTGTGGGTCCTTCCGACACCATTGTGGCCTCATGCGGATGCTCTCCTTCATCCAGAACAGCGGTTTGTGTCTTTTTCTTGTGTAAAACATAGCAAAGGAGTTCCTAATAAAATAAAGTTGAATTGGGAGTCTTTTTTCCCTCAAACAAAGTAAATCCATAAATAGAAATGAGACTATGGTGCTAATAACCAGTTGGAGAGTTGAGAGAGCTGAACTCTCAATCCTGGTAGAAACCCATTGTGACTTTAAAAACTTGCTCAAGGTCATCCATAGCCTATGAGGTTGAGTTGAGCAGACACAAAACAGATGTGTTGGGGAGTAATTGTGTACATTAAGTAAACAATTTATCTTTCTAAAGATTCTGTCTAAAACTTACTTTAAATAGTAAGTTTTCCCCTGGGCTAGGGAAAGGTCAGGGAGCTTAACCCCCTAGTATCCACCCCCTCTCAGCATTCATCATGTTAGGCCAGAGGAGCCAAATCACACCCACTACCCAGGGAGCACTGCTTCCAAAAGCCCATTGCCTGTGCCGGGGCAGAGGGCAGGTACCCGGACCAGAAATGCTGACAGAGTGGAACCAGCGGGCTCAGCCCCCAGCTTCCTGAGAGAGCAGCTGTGATGGTTCACTTTTGGACAAATGTCAATGCATGACTTGGGCAGCACGAAAAGCAGATGTGCAGAGGTTGTTCGCTGTATTCCAGAAGTTCACACACTCCCCGCAGGCTCTTTGGTGGCTTCCACCTTCAATCCCAAAAGGCCACTGCCGTCCAGTGGATTCCAACCACAGTGACCCTATATGGAGTTTTCAAGACTGTAAATCTTCATGGGAGCCAGCAGTCTCATTGTCCCCCTTGGGACAGGGAGCTAGCAGCCCGTTTCACCTCCAGGACCCCTTCCTCTCTAATTCTGGATCCAGTCCCTCCAAATATCCTGCCCTGCCCTTGTCTAGGCTTCTTAAATGCGTTCCATGCTGCTTATGTTAGTCTGGGTGCCTTAGCGAAACAAATCCACAGAAACGCGTATGTATAAGAGAGAGTTTTATGTAAAGGGTGAGTGCACATCAGGAAAACATGCCCGCATTTGCTTATGCACCCGCTTTGTCTTCAGCGATCATGTCGAGATAGGCTGGTGGCTTCTTCCATGTGGGCTTTGTTGTTTCTTAGCTAGATGGCCCCTTGTTTATCTTCCAGTCTTTAAGACCCTGGACACTATATCTTTTGATAGCCGGGCCCAGGGTGCTTAACCACTACACCACAAGGGTTCATTAGCTTGTGACTTATCTCCTGCCATTCACACTAGATGCTCAAAATAGCAGGAAACCAGGTTTCTCCTTTGTGGCCACACCAGGTACTGACAGAACCAAGAACAGAGAAATGCTTAGTTATATATCTTGACTATCATTAGCATATTATATGCCTGGCAATATGTAAGCCTTCGCTCCCCTGACCTCTCACAGTCTCGGTAAAATGAAGCTAATAAAAGTAGTGCTCTCACAAGCTTGGTAGGAGATTAAACAACTCACATAAGGGTACACAGCCTATCAACGAGGAGGCGAGATGAGGCAGTGTGTGGCTGCTGAACCCACACCCTTCACAACACCTGCATTAAAATGACTGAGGGCTATGAGGAACCAGACAGAAGCAGGTTCACACCCCAGATTGAGTCAATTTAACTGCCTATTGTGCCTGACCCTTCTATCTCTGATCTTAGAAATGGGGTTAACAACAACAAAACACTGTAGAAGAAATGTCCAGCAGATGACAGGCACGCGATTAAACAACAAAAAATAAATCACTTAAGTTGAAATTCGAACTCCTGGAAACCCCTCAGACACGTGCAGAAAAGGATTGAGCCCCATGTGGTGTTTCCAGTGCCCCCGTCTTCCCCCCTAAAATGAGCATTTGATAAGGTAATGCCTGGATTGTTCCAAGCCCAAGACTGTGGAGAACTAAAGGAAAACCCAGCATTATGAATCTTTGAGCACAGCCCTGCTGGGAAACCGCCCTGCAGTCACTTGTTGATGACTGGAGGAGGGACAAGAGTAGGGAGAAGAACGAGGACTGAATGTGACACATAAGCAGGGATGGCCTACATTCCATAAAGGAAAAAACTCAAGGTCTGCTTTTCTGGTGCCGGAAAGTTAAAACCCATCTGGTGCAGTTGAAAAGGTGTGTGTGTGGAGTGGGGGGGGGGGGTGTTAGGGAGGAGGGGCGATGAGTCCAAAGGATGAACTCCATCTGCAATTGTGTCCTCAACTGCTTTCCCCTGCTAGCCACACGATATTTGTGGCTGGCCTGCCCTGCTTTTGTTATCAAGCCCAGAGAGGGCAAGAGACTAGCTCGAAGCCACACTGCAAGTTGGCAGCAGAATCAGGCCGAGAACTCTGGATGCTTAGAAAGCTTCACACAGACCTGAGAAAGTACCAAGGGAAGACCTGTTCGCTAACTGGGCAGCACTCACTGCATGCCAGCGCTGTTCCAGTGCCCCAGCCAGGGCATTGCTCCCTGTGTCTGTGTGTCTTCAGTGATGCACACAGGTGACGGATTGGCTTTTAATAGCATGCTTGGAAGGTTGAGGCCACCCAGCGGCACCTAGAAAGAAGGGCCTGCAAATCTACTTCAGACCAAGCAGCCTTTCCAGACCCTGGGGAGAACAGTTCTTCTTGGACACACAAGGAGGCCAGGAGTTGAAGTTGATTCCATGATGTAGTTGATTCCATGGTTCCCGGTTGTAGCTATACCTAGAGTCCCATCCACATTCATGTTTATATCTCTTCACTCCATGGGGTGCTCATGGCTCCAACTCTTCTGAAGCAGACCACCAGGATTTTGTTTAAGAGGCCTCTGGATAGGTTGGAACCGCCAACCTTTTAGTTTGTAGCTGAGTGCTAAACAACTTGTGCCATGCAGGGTGCTAAGCTCAGAAACTCAGTCGGTGCTTCATGATCTCAGTTGGAATTATAGAGAGGGTCAGTGATGATCCATTGACTGCTGGGTAATTGTTGATGTAGTCTCCCTGTGCAGACATGTAAAGTACCTGAAAACTTAAAATCCAACTCATTGAGTGCATCATCCTGCCGTGCGCCAGCCCAGCAGCATGCTCTGCTGGGGACATTTGGCCATGCCTGGAGACATTCTGAAGAAGGGAGTCCCACTGCCATCTAGTGGGCTGAGACCAGGGATGCTCGCTTAGCATCCTGGTGCAGGGAACAACACAGCCCCACAAGAACGATGTTGGCCAAAATGTCAGCAGAGCTGCCACTGGGAAAATGGTCTAGTCCAAGCGCTGACCTTCGTAGAGGAAGAAAGCCAATCCAGAGCAGCTAAGTGACCTGCTGTGGGTTGCACAGCCTGATTCCAAGCCCAGTACTATACCCAAAGCTGTTACCACGCCCAAAATTAAACAGCAATAGCTGCCCAAAGGCCTCTTAGTTTGAGGACCAAGTAAGACAGTAAATGAGAAAGCCCTTTGACAAATGTGGCATGCTGCACAAACATGAGATGTTATTACCCAGGATCTTTTGATATATGTAAATAGATCTTGTACCAGGTCAGTTAATTTTCCAACTGCTCTATCTGAGCTTTCAGATGGCAGCACCTCTGTCCAACCCAGGAAAGGACTCCTGTGCAGGCTGAGCAGCCCTGGAAAGCCTCATGCCTGGCTTCTCCCACCCCTCAGCTAATCTCCAAGTGATTAATAAGGGCTCTCACTATGTTGTGCCTCCCAGCTGACAGATACTAGGCTATCAAAGCATTCGTATCACCTCCTTGATGCCTGAGGAGGAATATAGTTTCATGTGTGAGAGTGCCCCAACCCGCGGGACTCAGTTATTCGAGGGGTTCCAAGGAGGACCCAGCCTGAAAGAGAAACGGGCGAGAGAGAGGAGCGAGACCAAGCAGATTCTTGTCAAGGTCTGAGTTTATTGCTACACAAGCCTCTCTATAAAGGGTGAGGCAAACAAGGGAGTTCAAAGGGGAGATAAAAAAAAGGAAGGGCGGGGGTGTAGAGCACACAGGGCAGGCGGCCGCAAGTCTGCAGTTGGAATGTCCGGTGCTGGAGCAGACAAGGGTGGGCCATCTGGTGTGTGTCAGGGTAAGATAAGGTTGAGGTGACGTGGCTTTAGCCCTGCTGGGCAGGCAATATGGCCTTGGTTTTGTCAGGCTGATTATGCCCGGTTCCCAACATGAGAGAAGCCAGGAATATCTCCTCTCACAACTGTGCAGCAAACGAGATCAGATCTCCCAATCTGATTTTCAGCCCTCCTGTCTTTCCAAGTGAAGTGGATGGTCCATTTCACATTGTCTCAAGTCTTTGCACATTGCATGCCAACATTGCGACACAGGGCGCGGCTGTGGGTCTTAGTAGACAAAGCCCCCACCCAGAACCCTGCCCTCAGAGCTCCTTGGTCACCCTGCACAACGCAGGTCCAGGCCGGGCTCCACACTGCAAGGCGATCAACCCTGACCCTCCAGTGTGGCCGTCCTCACACGCTCCCACATCCACCTAGAAGGACTGGAGATGAGAGATTCCGGAAGCTCCCTGCCTCATCTGCCTCCCTCCCCAGAGCGACAGAGCAACTGTAACTGATTAGGCAGGATGCAGCCTCGTTCCCAGTCCCCACCCTCTCTGGGAAAGCAGGGATGTCTGGCACCTCATCCAAGGCCTTTCCCCTGTGATCTCATTACTAAGGAGCTGCTCCTCTACCGCCCACCTCCATCACCTCATCTACATATGGGGGAGATGAGTATGTCTTCTTTGCTGCTCCTTCCCTGAGTCCACCCCAGGAGCTCCCTGAACAGATCACCAATCACTTCTCATTACACCTGCAGCAGCCGTCAGATACTGCTGAACAGAGACAGGCGCCTCCCCTGCTGCTGCCAGGCTCCAGTGCACATGTGCACACACACGTGCACACACATTGTACAGGCACACTCACATGGACACACAAGCATGCACACCCATGTGCACAAACTTTGTTCAGAGGTGGGAATTCTGCCCATTTTAGCCTCTAATATTGCAATCAGGGAGTGATAGAACAATGAAAGATGAAGGTGGATGAAGGAAGATCTATTTATTCCCTTACTTGTTACATAACCATTCAGGGCTCTTTTTTTATCCGTACAAACACACCACCACACCATCAACAATCATCAAGTAGATGTCATGTATGCAGTGCTGCCCTATTCAAGGCGGTGCTGAGTATGTGAGGAGGATTCTCTCTAAAGCACAGCTCTGAGGAAGTCTGTCTCCTTCGCACTTTTACACACACAGGGTGAGGAGCCTGCAGGAGGCTCCGTGCGTTGGGTGAAGCCACACGATGAGTGAGGAGACCGAGTGTGTAGCCAGGGGAGTGAGAGCGCAGAGTTCACCACTTCACCACCATGCTGGTGTGCACAATCGATGAAAGGGTGGCTGCCAGCAGCAGGACAGAAAAAAAGTAAAGCATGTAACTTGTGGTTTTATCTCTGGCTTACTTCCAAAAGGAATTGTTTTTGTTGTTCTAAAAAGCTTTATACCGAGAAAAAAAAAGAAAGAAAGAAAGCTTTATACCTCTATAAAAACAAAAGGCTACTGCTGTCAAGCACCTTCAGACTCAAGCCAGAGGAGAGCTCTCCCAGTGGGCTTCCAAGCTGAAAATCTTCACAGAAACACAGTACCTCCTGTGGAGTAGCTGGTTGGTTCAAGCCAGCAACCTGGCAGTTAACAAGTACGTCCCTTGTACCTGTAATACCTGTATAAAGTGTATTAAATATGAACTACTCCTGGTGTGTAATTTTAAATTGAATTATTGTGCCTGGAACTTTTTTTTTAATAGCTAAGAATGGTGAAATGAGACTCCTTTAGATGTTATGATAAGAATACACACTACACAGGGCTTGGACCCAACCCAGCTTAATTCAAAGGAAGGCAGATTTATTTTCTTCTGCTTCCCAGAAGGTTCCCCAGCAGAACGTGTGTTAAACAAAATTGTTTAGCTATGGAAAAGAGCAATCTCCTCTTGGGAAGATCCTGGTAGAAGGGGGCTTTGGTTACATATCCAGCTCAACCCAGCCCCAGAGGCCTCGTCATGTTTTATTTTGTTTTGCCCTTGACACTGATTGTCTTGGGAACTGTGGCCCCCGAGCAATGGCCAGGAAGTCAGGTCTTCTTGATGTAAATCCTCTAATATCCCCTACAATGATTTTCAGTGCCAATGGTAAGGCCCGCCCAGTGGCTGCCACATGCCCCTGAGCAAACACGTCAGAGCAGATGAGAGCATGAGACAGCATTTAAGAGAACGGTAGGCTGGCCTTGACTTAGCTGTTTGGCCTCTCCTCAGAAGTCATTTGTGACACTGACTGTCATGGGTTTCATTAAGAACAAGTCTATCTCTACCAAAGAAAACTGCAAGGTAAGAGGACTTTCAGCTCCAGCTACATATGTCTCCAAACTTACTTACATATTGTCCTGTTTTCAGAAGAAAAAAAATTTACTCAGTGCCTCCCGGGCAAATAAAAACTTTGGTACTACAACCTACAATCCCAGATAAAGTGTAGGTATCTGCTTTGGCAGCTCCCCTGGATCGAGCTGCTCCGGTAGCTCTCCACAAAAACCCTGTGAAGAGATGATTAGGCAGGATAGCCTAGTCTGTACTGCAGAAAGAAGCTACCCCTGAAACCTCAGTGGCTTAAAATCTAGAAGTTTATTTCTTGTTCATGCAAATTCTGATGCTGGAAGGGCAATTCTACAGGGTGTTTGTCCTGCACACCGTCCGTCAGTGATTCGGGCTGCTTCACAAATATGGTGCCACCAGATCAAAAGGTGGATTCCAGGTCATCACAGAAGAGGAAGAGAGAAGTGGGGGTTGTGGATCAGTCTTTACATGCTTTGACACTTTAGTTGACATAGATCGCTGGATAGGGCTGCTTATATAAAGGTTATCAGTTCAAATCCACCTAGCTGTACCACAAAAGGAAGGGGTCATCTGCTTTCATAAAGGGTACAGCCTAGACAACCTCATGCAACAATTGTACTCTGTACCACAAGGGGTGAGCATGAGTCAGAACTGACTTGAAGGCAACAGGATTTGGGGTGTTTTTGTTTGTTTGGTTGGTTGGTTGATTGGTTTGGTTTGCTGAGTGGGAGGTGGTTCTACCTACAGCATATTAATCTGAAGTAGTCACTTTAGGTTTTTTTGTTTGTTTTTTGAGAGATGTGGAAAAGCTCATTGGCTTTAATGGGGAGTTAACTCTGCCGCAGACGGCCTCCTCAAAATTTCCCTCCCGCTTCATAAAGTAGCAGAGATTTTCAATGAAGGAGCCTGCAGGCACCCGCTGGACATCTCCTTGCAAGGTCAGTCCTTTGGAGCCACTGGGAGGGAGAAAAAAGAGACTTCTATTCCTGTAAAGAATTCCAGCCCCAGAAATCCTCAGGGGGCAATTCTGCCCTGTCCTCTCGGGTCGCTATGAGTCCGAATTGAATTTATGGCTATGAGTTGAGTTTTAATTCCATTCACTTACTGCTATTGACAGGTTGCTAGATTAGGGCTTCTCTTCCAAATGCCAGCACTAAACGAAAATGAGCTGTCCGGGCCACAACAAAGGGGTTGGAAATAAATCAGGCACACTCATTAGATACCTATGGCAAAATTCAGAACTGAGCATGCTCTGACCCAAGTCATGTAGACCCAGGTGGAAGGTCCACCTGGTCATACAGAATAGGACTTCACAAAAGTGCACCAAAATCAACCAGTACGATCGACCAATGCCCTCCAGTGGTGTTGGGAGGTGATAGAAGTAGGCCTGGGCTCCTTGTCGCCCTCCCTTGTTCACGTGCTCTGCAAGTGGAGGGTGAGGCCCTTGGGGGTTCCTGCCGTGGCTCCTCAGCTGGTTCTGCACTCCTGCTCAGGTATTCCTCCCATGAAACCGCCATATTCAGCTGCAAACTTTCCCCACCCCTGCCATGCAGCCCGGCTTTCCGGAGATAGTGGGGACTTTTGGGGACTGCGATACCTGAAACTTTCTTTCATAACATTCACTTGGATTTACAAAAGTGCTTCTGCCATATGAATTCTTTCAGCGTTGCTAAGCAAGAACTGAGGTCAACCACCCCAGAAACCTAACACTATCAAGTCGATTCTGACTTATATCAATCTAGGGGGTCCTCAAACTATGGCCTGCGGACCACATGGCCCTCAGAGGACATTTATTCAGCATGCCGGGTGTTTTTGCCCCCTTTTTTTTTTTTTTACTTCAAATTAGGTATGTGCAGTGCGCATAGGCATTTGTGCATAGTTTTATTTTTAAACTATAGTCCGGCCCTCCAGCGGGTTTGAGGGACAATGAACTGGCCTCCTGTTTAAAAAGTTTGAGGACCCCTGAAAGGACAACGTAGAACTATGCCTGTGGGTTCCCGAAGTTCTAAATCTTTACAGGAGCTGAGAACCGCATCTTTCTCTGTGAGCCATAGCGGATTCCAACTGGCTGGCCTCATGGTCACACACATTCCACCAGGCTCCTTGAGCCTTAACTTGATAATTTAATGAAACGATACTTCTCCAAGTCACACTGTATCAAGGTCTATAATCTTGCTATTCTAATATCAAATTTAAAATAAGGAATATAGTTAAGCTCCAAATCCATAAGCAATAAGATCATTGAATCTCTTTGGACACTATTACTTAAAAAAAGAAAAAAACTCTGTCCAATTATTTTCAGCACAGAAAAGCTTCCAGTGTTTACAGCTTAGTATTTAATTGCTTTTTCTCTTCTTCTTTTGCATTGGTGAATCATTTTGAGCTTATAATAATGTCAAAATAAATAGTTTCCAGAGCCTCCAGGCATTCACTGTGTAATGATCATTTAAAAGATTTCTTGGTTAGAGGGTCCTCAAAAGAATAAAAGGCGTGTCCGCATCCCTGGTCATTTCTATATTCAAAAGAAGAAATTGCTCATCAAATGCTACAAGCCAATTTCTTTCTTCAGCCAAACTGCCCATTTTAGCATCACTGAATTAAGCAAATGGTTCTACATTTCAAAGTCAACAATGATACTCTTTTCCCTTTAACACGAGCATCTTAAACAGCTCAAAAAATAGTCGAGCTCTTTATTATGGCTTTTCCTGAGAAAGCTGTTTCGTTGTTTATTTTATTTATTCATCTAGACTTTCATGTTAAGATTTGTGTATTTTAAGTTCTGCTAGTCAGGACATTTTAAATGGAGCCAGATTTTCTTTTTATACTTTGTCTTTTAAAATATAATGAGACTGAGCAGTACATCCGTTAATAAAATATAAAGTCTTCCTATTTCTGTTTGTTTGTAATTTCCCTAAGGATAACTCTTAATGTAGTAAAACCAAAACCCGCCATAATGAATTACATTTGGTCTACTGGGGGTTGTGGCCAACCTTTTGATAGAAAAATCCAGAGACTCCCTTCTGCATCTCCTTTCCCAACCAAACCCCGTTGGCTGGAGGCTGGAAGGAAGAAAGAGGCTGGGCTGCTGGGGCAGGGTGGGGAAGGGGTAACCTTGCAGATTATTTCAAATTCTACTCTGAAGGCAGAAAGTTATCCAAATGAGATAGCTAGAGATTCACTTCCTTAGAAAAAGATTGAAATTAATGTGTCCCTTAGAAAAGCCAAAGGAAAAAAGTCGTTATTAATTTAGGCAATTGAAGAACTTTGAAAGCCATGTCTAGTACATAAAAACACCTGTCCCTTGAGCCCATCGGCCTAGGAAACTGAATTTTTATACCATGTAAAATAAAGGAAGGTCATTTCTTAGACTTGCTCAACAGAAGATTGTCATTTTAAACCGGTTACTGTAATGAGAAGCTGGGTTTTCGTAAAAAGGACTGAATGCTTGAGTCAGTGTGAAATGAAATTAGAGATGCATGTTCTGCGCATGGCGGCATTTCCGGAGGAGTCTGTGTTCCTGTGACTGCTCTCGATCTGTCTCGTGCCTTCTGGGAAACTCACAGCATGGTGCCCACATCTAGTCTCTAGGACTTTCTTGCCAGCTTTGGAAAGGTGTTGAGTCTGTTGGATCTGCTGCACAGAGACAGCATGCAAGTGGACCCTTCCCACATTCCTCAGAGAGCAGCCCCCCAGTGTAAAGCTGTGGGTGAGGTTTGATGACCTTTGCCCCTTCATCATCCCACATTCTTTGAGGGACCCAAGCGCTCCCCCGAGGCATTACCGGAGAAGCAGCTACCCCATAGTTTCCAGATGGTGGGTATCAGCCTGTGTGCTCATTGGGATCGCCAGAGAGCTGTCCAAAAGACATCTTTGTCCCATCTCCACTGAGTCCGATTTTATTGGCCTGGAATGCAGCCTAGGTGCTTGGATTTTTTTCTCTCTCATAAGTTTTTATTGTGAATTAGGTGAAGGTTTACCAAGATCATCAGTTTTTTATTCAACAATTCATACCCATTGTGTTTTATGCCACTTATTGCAATCTCCACAATATAATATGACTTGTTCCACTCCCTACTTATGTCTTCTGTTTCCCTTCCTCCTCTCTTCCTACCCTTCTGAACTTGGGCCTTGGATTAATACTGCCCTTTTGAGATCAAATGGTTTGCTGTTTTCAGGTTTGCGTGCCTCACTTGTGTAATTGCTCCCATTATAGACCAATCTATTATTTGGCTGAATATTGAACCACAGGTAGGAGTTCATTTTCAAACTTAGTGAATAAGGACCATCATTTCAGAGGTTCTGTTAGTCCCTATCCAGCCAATAAGCCTGGTCTCTTTTATGACTGTGAATTTTGCTTCACTATCTAGGACCTTTGGATGTGATCCCTTTCAAAGAAGTTGGAATTGATAGTTGGAGATCATCTAGTTATTCTGTGCTCAGAGTCATGAAGTCTAATGTTCATGTGGTCCACTCACCACTCTTTCCTCCAGAGTGAGGGTGACAATACTTGCCACCTAGATGGCCACTTGTGAGCTTCTGAAATCCAGCTGCTACTCACCAGCATGGATGTCGAACATAGTCTTTACAGTCTAGGTAATGACAATTGTTCTTGGTGTCCTTCACAACTATAATCCCCAGCCCCCCAGCCCAATAAAGCACTCCCTCCAGTTGTTCGGTTATGCCTAAGGAGTTTTGATAACTTCATCTTCTGTGTGCTCCGGAATATTCAATTCCCTGGATGGTCAGAATGGTCAGTCAGGGCTCAGAATCTTGGTGTTAAGGCTTCTGGTGAGATCCTGGCACATCAGACACAGAGGTTGTGAGGCTAGAGGATGGGCAGAAGGGGATCATACTGAGTCTAACAAGGAAAGAAAAGGAAATGAAGGATATAAGCAATTAAAAGCAAGCGCATAAATAGATACAAATACACAGATGGCCCTTGCAACATTATTCCCAATCTCGCAAACGTGTCAACGGTCTAAATACCCATCAATAGGTGAATGGATAAGTCAAACATGTTGCCTACGGTATATACAATGGACTACTACTCAGCCATAAAGAGAAATGAACTCTTGACACAGGCTACAAGAGGAATGAACCTCATAAGCATTATGCTGAGTGAAATAAATCAGCTTCAAAAAGGACACATTTTGCTTAATTCCACTTACAAAAAATATCTAGGCTAGGAAAATGAATAGAGACAAACATCTCCCAATTGTTTCCAGGGATAGGTAGGAAGGTAAGTATGGTTGTTACATAATGCCATGTCAATTGGACAAATAAGTGAGGTGGAGTCTTTCTTATACCTATATGAGTGTCCTTGGATTTATTTCTCTAGTCAACCCAGCCTAACCCAGTAGGGCCTGGAGGGGAAGTGCCATCCCTGAGACGATACTGAGCTTCCATAAGGGTGATGACATAATTTTGGAATGGGTAAGGATGATATATGAACAACATGCAGAATGCCACTTAATTATAATCTTGTAGAGCGTGGAAGTGACGAATGTTTTGATGCATGTATATTTAGTATGATTTTTAAAGAGTGTACGCAAAAGAGCAATATGGCAAGTCTGTGTTGCCATTTGCTGTTGCTCAGCTAAAAGCGATTCGGGCCTGTGTAGTTCAAAGGGAACCACAGAGGCTCAGGAGGAAAGCTGGTACCATCTCCAACTGAGACTTGTCTGACCAAATGCAGAGTCTCCCTTCAAGTAACTGACAGGTCAGAGGCAGCTCATCTCTGCTGCAGAAGCAATGATTTGTCTCAATTCCCAGACCACTGTCACAGCCATGTCTTGTTGCTCTCGGTGCCCCCCTTCCCCACCACAATAAGTCACTAGAAAGCCATGCTTCATTTAAAAACAAACAAATAAAACCCTTCTGCCTCCATCCTGGCACTGTTTCAGCTTATTTAGCATCATAACATATGTCATCTGTTTCCCTAAACAATCTAACATGGACATGGCACGATGGGACTGATGAGTTAGGCAAATGAGAACCAGCCTGCCCTCTGAACACACACGATGGCATTTGACTTGCTGTCAGTAGATGCTGTCGCGTTTCTTCTCCTCTTTCATGGAAAATAAATACAGAAAAGAATGAGGACATGAAAAGGGCTGCAAGATGTTTAGCTCTGGTCTTTCTAGAAAGTGTAGAAAAAAAGTATGTGACCCCTGCCTGCCTTTAGATGCCCCACTCCTCTGGCAAACAAGGATTGCACACTGACCATGGACAAGACATCTGGATCTGGGGGGAGGATATAACAATTGCCCCCACCAGCAAAGAGTTTCCAGATTTACGGGACTACACAGGCCAGGGAGCAGCTCATAAAAAGAACAAGAAGAATCACAAAGGAGGGTGTGCTCCTGCACCACTTCGTCCAGCTGCAGGCACATGAAGGCAAAGTTTCTTTTGCTTTCAGTCAAGTTTATGATTTCCGCTGCATCCCTTACCAACACCTTCACGAAGATCTAGGTTCTTGGGTTGTTTCGCTCCAGGGCGGACATCTCCTTGGTAAAGCTTTATGGACAGCTCATGGTCCAAGAATTCCAACTATATGTTTTGAAAGGGGCCACGTTAAAACCCCTGGCTCAGACTTTCAGGACTGGGCACAATACAGCAAACCCACCATGGGGACAGCAGGATTTGGTAACACTCTCATCTCCATCACAACCTGGACCTGGCAAAGCTATTTTCTTCCACTCACCATCTTTCAATCAATATTTACTCAGCTGTTAGTTGCTCCCCAGGCTCAGCATCAGAAAAGTGTTCAAACGTTACCGAATTGTCCATCTAATGGTAGAGGTCTGTGCAAGGGATATGAGAGCAAGAGGCTCAGAGATGATCAGTGGGTAACGAGAGAGGGATTCACCTTTATCATTTGTAGAAAGCCCCTGAGGCTTAGTCACATTGGCAGACTTTCCCTGGAGCAAGCAAATAAAGCTGCTCCCGGCTCAGCTCCATTCCTGATCTGGTCTTGCCATGAGACTATCCAGGCTTTGTCCCAACCCCACGTTCTGGAAACCACGAGTGGAAGGAGGTGGATCTTGGGGATACCATGGAAAAGAATGGGCATTGCACAACACTTCATTGTACTCATATGGAGCTTATGCAAAGGCCAAGAGATAGAACCAGGTGAGACTGTGAACAGGACAAGGTGATACTGCATGGTTTAAAATCAGAAAAGGTGTGCATCAGGGTTGTATCCTTTCACTGTTCTTATTCCATCTGTATGCTGAGCAATTTATACAAGAAGCTGGTCTCTGTGAAAAAGAACATGGCATCAGGATTAGACGAAGACCCATGTAATGTCATTGGGAACATTTTCTCACTAAAAATTTTAGGTCATGGCATCAAAAAAGTGTCATTTTAACCTAAATGGGTTTTTAGACCAGTGAAATAACAGCGAGAGTGAGTCAGCATTGTGCACAGAATTGAGCGATACTGGTTCTTTGGGAAATTCATAATCCAACACTGACACTGCTGAGTTAAAGGATGACAGTGAGGAAGATTCTACACCTGAGCTCTGTGATGGGCCAACGTGGTGCTCTACTCTCTTCAGGAATGGATGAGCCAGCTCCACCAAGATTCCCCTTTACTGGAGCACCTGCTATGTATGTAGACGTTGAACACAAGAACGCTTTGGCGTTCCTACAATGATTTCTGACCGATGAGGTCATCGAAAAAATGATTATGATAGCCCGGAGGTTTACTTTCAGGTTTTAACCCCTCTTCAGTTAATTTCTGTGCATGGGGGAAGGTTTGGGGCTTGCTTCATTTTCCTACATACGGTATCTCAGTTTGTCCAACACCATTTGTTGAGCAAGCAGAATTTGTCCCTTTGGATATTTCTGTGTCCTTTTTCGAAGGCTAGGTTCCTGTTGACTGGTGAATATATGTGTAGCTTTTCTGTTCGAATCCATTGATCTATATACCTCTCAGTGTACCAATACACTGCTCTCCCTTAGGGAAAAACAACAACAAAAGTTGTATGAGCCCCTATATAATGATTTTTTTTAATGGACGATGAACTATTTTCCAGGCCAGCACTATCCTATGTTTGAGCACATTGCTGCAGCCACTGTGTCAATCCATCATGCCTTATAGCCTGCGGTACTCATGTTCAGGTATAGTGTTCTGCCATTCACAAGGTTCACACTGGCCAGTTCTTTCAGAAGTGGAAGACCAGGTCCTCCTCCCTCGTCTCTGTCTGGAAACTGCTGAAGTCTACCTGCAGTGAGTGACCCAGCAGGCATTTGAACTACTGGCTGCAAAATTTCCACCATTACAGCCAAATGCAGGCCACCACAGTACAATAGACAGTAACAGCATCTTAACACCACACAAAGGCTCCTCCCTGGGGAGACCACGTGTTCAGGCAATTGCTGCTGTTACACATGTAAGTGGGGGCTACATGAAGTCGCACCATCTCCTGTGGCCCTTCCAGGAACAGGCCATTCTGCTGTTGTTTCTACTGGACTTAGGCTCAGCTGCCAACCTGCCCTCTGCACGCATTCTTCTCCTTACCCTTCCATGTCACCTTCTCTTTGCCCAAGTCAATACTGCTGGTCAGTCACCTACTGGTGGATGCTTGCTTCTGAAGTTTCTGAACCACATTTCCCCATGGTTATGAGACATTGCTGCTGCCACTGCAAGCATTTAACAGGTTACTTTACACCTTCAATGAGAAATCTAGGGGAATAGAAAGAAAGCTTCTTCTTTCTCCCAAGGAGTGGGTGGTGGTTTTGAACCGTTTCCCTTGAGGTTAGCAGCCCAATGTGTAACCCACTACACCAGTAGAGCCTTGGTGGCACTGTCCAGCAATTATTAGACTGCTAAATATGAGGTCAGGGTTTCAAACCTACCAACTTCTCCTTGGGAGAACGATAAAGCTGTTCCCATAAAAGACTGACAGCTCCAGAAGCCCTCTATAGGGTGGCTATGAGTTGGAATTTTGCGGTCATTTAGGGCTTTTTGGTGGCATGTGATTTTTTAGGGCTTTTAGGTTGTTTGTGGACGTTCAAGGTGTGTTTGGGGCATTCGGGTGGTTTGGGGTTTTTAGGGTGTTTTATAAGATTTTAGGGAGTGTTTAAGGGATTTAGGGGTGGTTTTTTAGAGTGTATAGGTATTTTTCAGCACAATATGGTGATTTTAGTGATGTTACAGAGTTCCTTAGGGATTTTAGGGTATTTTTAATATTATATGTGTTTTTTTCCCCCAGCATTTTAGGTTTTCTTAGGGCTTTCATGGTGTTTTCAGGGCATATATGGGGTTTAGGAATGTTTAGGGTTTGGGAATCTTCTAAGGATGATTTTTGGAAGTTTCACATGTTTGGGTGGGCATTTGGTGTTTTTTTGTGGCTTTAGAGTGTTTATGGGATCCTGTCAATTTGCAGCTTTAATTCCGCAAAGAAAAGTCAGACAGCAAGCCAGAAAGGAGCAGGAAATGAAGGGGAAGCCCAGGCCACATGTTACAGCTGCCAAGTCCGGAGAACCTAGGTGTGGTCGTTGGCTACCTGGGACCGGGAGTGGGGCTGTGCTCCTGCCCAAGGGTGCTAGGGAGTAAACCAATCTCAGCTGGACGTTTGGCTTTTCTACTAATTAGCCGACTCCATGAACTTTCCCAAGGGCAGCTGGCGAATTGCCAGGGGAACCCAGCTAGACCCCCCACACAAAAGCACAGGGATGGTTACAGGAACAGGAGGTTTCACACAGTGGATGTGCAGGGCTTGGGGTCAGGATTGGGGGCCAAGGTGAGGAAGGGGCAGCAATAAGGCCTGGTCCCAAATAATCAGACACTGAGCAATAAAAGTACAAGGACTGCCAAGAGAACATGGGGACAAAGGATGGCTGGACTTCATTTGATATCTTTGGACGTGCTGTCAGGAGAGACCAGTCCCTGAAGGGACATCAAGTCCATGAAGGACATGATGCTTGGCAAAAAGTGGAGGACGGGCAATAAAACAGCTCGAACCAGTGGCTACATCAGTGGGCATAGTAACAATGGTGAGGATGGTTCGAGACCTGGCAGTGTTTTATTTTACTGCTTGTGTTTTTCTAGAACTGTCTTTCCTGGATGCACGAGGAAGGATAACTGTGCTTGTGGGAAGCAAATGCACAGTGGGCAGCGCTTTGGCCAACATAGGTACACCACCGGCACACAGTGCCCCCTTACTTGGCATCCAAAGTGACAGGATTTGTCTTTCCCCAGAGCTCTCCAGCCCTGGGGGAAGCGGCCCTGCCTTTGGCGCACCCCAGGGGGCAGCACTGCTGCTCTCTCACTGGCTACATCTGTGAGGACCCAGAGAGCAGCTCCTTTCTGCTGCTCTCCTCTCAGACTTCTGCCAGAAGCCTTGGCTCGTCCTGGATCCTCCCTTGATTCCCACTCTGCACCTTTGGGGACGCCCAGCCCATTAACTCTCTCCCATCCTTCCTTGCTGCCTCTTGTCCAGATGCCTGAGCTGGGCTTCAAGTAGTTGTAATGTTATGCTTAGGTGAGATGTGTTCAGCTTGTTTACTGTCTGTATACAAGAAAAGAGTGCAGCCCAAGACATCCACCCTTTTGTTCCTCTATGGAAAGCCTGTTATGTGTCATAGTCTTCTCTCTGTGCAGTGCTTTCCTCTGCTGCTGATGCTTTTACATGAAATAGGACTCGGTGTGTCACTGCTACAGGAAATTATCTCTGAAAAAATAATATGCCCAGAACTCAGAAACAGTGTCAGCTTGCATCTGGCATCATGGAAGCATCATGGGTGTGTTTCCATTCATTCGCTCCTGAGTGTCACATGTTAAACTCAGTGCATAGCATAAACAGCAGCAGGCACAAACTGAGACAAAGCACACCCTTTGCTGTGAAGCACATTCCGACTCCTGGCTGCCCCTGTGCCACAGAGTAGAACTGCCCCGCAGGGGCTCCCTAGCTGTCATCTTTACAGAGGCACATGGCCACACCTCCCTTTTGGGAAGCCACTGGGTAGGTTTGAACTTCAGGGTTGTAGTAGTTGATATTGTAGAGCCCTGGAGTCAGTTCGGATTCATAGGGGCCTGTGCACTAGAGAGAGAAACAAAGCCCAGTCCTGCGCCATCCTCGCACTTGTTACTGTATTTGAGCCGATTCTCGCAGCCACGGTGTCAATCCACCTAAGTAAGGGTCTTCCTCTTGTTTGCTAACCCTCTGCCAAAAATGATGCCCTTCTTGCAGGACTGGTTCCACCATAGTAATATGTCCAAAGTACCTGAGACAACGTCTCCGCATCCTCTTTCAGATCTCCTGCCTTTAGTTTGTCAGCTCACTTCGATGGAGTCGATGCTGAGCCATAGCGACTCTATGAGATCAGAGCAGAACTATCTCTGTGGGTTTCCCAAAGGCTAACTCTATGGGAGTAGAACGCCTCATCCTTTTCTTCTGAGGACTGACTGGTGGTTCCCCACTACTGACATTACAGTTGACACCCAAGGCATAAGGTACTATGTCACCAGAAGTCCCTTGCCCCTGTGTAATAACCAACACCACCTACACACAAAACCCACCCCTTCTCTGTCAGTTTGATGTATGGTGATGGCTTGAGTTGCTATGAAATTGGAAGCTACTAGGGGGAACCCGACAAAAACTACAATTTTTTCAAAACTATGCATTTAAATTTTTTATCCCCTTCATAGTACTCTCCATTACACTTCACACATTTGTCTAATCTGTGATTACATTCTTGGAAACATTTTTCAAACTCAGCAGTTTGGGTGACACCCTTGTTTCCCCCCCCCCTCTTCTGTGTTGTCAAACCACTGTCCTTCATTCATGGAAACAGAAAGAAGTCACATGGAGTGAGTTCAGGTGATTAGGATATGAGGGACAAGAGAGGCATGCTTTTTTGGGGGATGTTTTCATACTGTTATTTCTTTTCTCTTTTTTTATAATCAATTTTTGGGGCCTCATACAACTCTTATCACAATTGATACATACATCATATTTGTACATTCATTGCCCTCATCATTCTGAAAACATTTGCTCCCCACTTAATCCGCTGGCATCAGCTGATAATTATTCCCCATCCCTCATGAACCCTGAATAATTTCTAAATTATTATTTTGTCTTATCTTACACTATACAATATCTCCCTTCAGCCACTTTTCTGTTGTCTGTCCCCCAGGGAGATGGTTATATGTAGATCCTTGTAATCGGTTTCCCCTTTCCATTCCTCCCTCCCTCTACCCTCCTCGTATCGCCACTCTCACCACTGGTCCTGAAGGGATCATCCGCCCTGGATTCCCTGTGTTTCCAGTTCCTATCTGTACCAGTGTACATCCTCAGGTCTAGCTAGATTTGTAAGGTAGAATGGGGATCATTTTAGTTGTGGGGGAAGAAGCATTTAGGAGCTAGAGGAAAGTTGTATGTTTCATTGTTGCTACAGTGCACCCTGACTGGCTCCTCTCCTCCCTGCTACCCTTCTGTAAGGGGATGTCCAATTATCTACAAATGAGCTTTGGGTTTTCACTCCACACTCCCCCGTATTCACAAAGATATGATTTTTTTGTTCCGATGATGTCTGATACCTGATTCTTCCGACACCTCGTGATCACACATGCTGGTGTGCTTCTTTCATGTGGGCTTTGTTGCTTCTCAGCTACATGACCACTTGTTTAACTTCAAGCTTTTAAGACCCCAGAATGTATAACTTTTGATAGCCGACCACCATCAACTTCAGTCACCACATTTGCTTATGCACCCATTTGCCTCCAGCAATTGTGTTGGGGAGGTGAGCATCACGGAATGCCACTTTAATACAACAAAGTATTTTTGCATTGAGGGAGTACTTGAATGGAGGCCCAATGTACATCTGTTACCTTAATACTAAACCTATAAATATATGCATATAGATCTATTTCCCCATCGTTATACATAAATATATTTACATATGCACATGCCTTTATTTAGACCTCTATAAATGCCCTTTGCTTCCTACCTCTTTCCTTGATTTCCTTTTACTTTCTGATTGTCCCACTCTCATGTTCAGCCTTCATTTGTGTTTCAGTAATTCCTCTAGGTTACATTACTCTTGGTTACACTCTACCAAGCCTCCTATACCCTCCTCACCATCTATTTGGATCACTTGGTGTTCCCTTGTCCCTGGGTTTGTTAACAGCACTTCCTTTTTCCCTACACCCCCCTTTCCCATCTCCCTCCCCCAGCTGTCAGTCCCATTGTTTTCTCCTCCAGATTGTTCATCCAGCCTATCTCATTTAGACAGACCTGTGGAAATCATAGCATGCACAAAAACGAGACAGAGCAAACCCAAGCAACAAAATGAAACAAAAGAACAACACCACCACCAACAAGCCAATGACAAAAAGCAAAACAAAACACAAGAAAGAAAAGCTTTTAGTTAGTTCAAGGACTGTTTGTTGGCCTTTAGGAGTGTTTTCTCATAGAGTATGATGGGTCAGCTAGCCCTGGCCCCAAAGTCTATTTTTGGTATTCCCTGGGGACTTCGTTGCTCTGTTCCCCTTCCTGTTCTGTTGTACACCCTTAGTATTTTGCCTCGGTGTGCTGGGATCAGATCGGGCGATAGAGGCATGCTGTTTTTTTTGTGTGAGCAGGTGCACTGTCATGGTGGCAAAACCAGTCCCCTGTCTACCACTAATCAGTCCTTTTTATTTTAAATAAATCATTTTTATTGGGGGATCTTACAGCTCTTGTAACAATTCATACACCAATTTGTATGAAGCACATTTGTACATACATTGCTATCATCATTTCCAAACATGTTCTTTCTCCTTGAGCTCCTTTTTTCCCCTCCTCCCACCCACGTGAACCACTGATACTTTATACATACTTTTTATTTTTATATTTTACGCCTCTGCTGTATCCCTTCACCCAAACTTCTGCTGTTTGTTCCCTTGGGTGGTGGAGTGGGGCTGTATGTCCATCATTGAGATTGGTTTCCCCTTTCTTCTGCTTCTCCCCCCTACCTTCCCTCGTGGTGTTGCTACTCTCAGTATTGGTCCTGAGGGGTTTATCTGTCCTGGATTCTGTGTGTCGGAACTTCTAGTCAATAGCAGTGTGCAAGCTCTGGTCTAGCCAGACAACTCAGACCTTCTTACACAATATCTTCAGAACCTCTATATAGGAAGCTTGATTAACAGTCTGACCTAGTGCAATGACTAAACTCCAAATGCACTATCACCCTCACATCAACAAAACCAAACAAATGAGCATCTTCTTGAAGTTTGAGTTCACTTGACGAGGTGTATTTGAGTGAGGTGATGATGGCGTCTTACACTGACTTGATTTATGTTTGCATTCTGGCTTGTGAGAAGAGCACAAGGTCTTGTCACCAGCAATGACCTTGGGAAAAAAGTGTGGGTGCACTAGCTCAGAGCAAGTTGCCAGATGCCTGCCCAAACAGGAGAATGTATATTTTGAAATGTGTACCCAGTGGAGCTTTGTACCGCTTGGTTTTTTGGCGGGGGTGGGGTGGGGGTGGGTGGAAGGCCGGCTACTCCTTTGTAGGTTAGATAATCTGAGATGTGCTATTTGAAATTTCCTGGGGCCAGTTTTAGACAAAACTAGAAAAGTTAATTTTGCTGTATGGAAAAATCTGACAGTCTGGAAGTATCTAATTTTCCTCACATGCCATCATTCCCCTAGTAGCATTATTCTTAGTTAAATCTCTCCTCTGTTCCTCCTTAGGGTTTCCCCCACTACCTGATGTTCCTTTTCTCCTACTCATCATCAAGGGACTTGTGTCCAAAGTGAGGACAGCAAATAAGAGACCCTCCTGACTCTCTGTTAAGAAGGGTGCTCTGGTGCATGCGTGTGTTTATGTGTGCACATACAATCGCATTTGAATTTTGTTGGAAGAGGCTTCATAGAGACAGAGAGTGACATGGTTAGAGCTGCTGCACATGTAGAGCACTGTACTCTATGGTGTTCTAATTCAAATGCATGTAAGGTCCAAGAGAGGTAATAGAAGCAAGTGACCAGGGTCAGGGAAGGCAGTAGGAGGAACTGAGGGAGCCTGAATGCCTCACACCCTGCCAGTTTCACTGATTCTTGGATGGGAGAGTACCAACCTAGTGCTGTGAAATCTTCGCAGTTTTCAGAGGCTTGGGGGATTTAAATTTTGTATGTAAAAAATAGACATCTAAATGCTTGTAATTTATTGATTTCGATAAACACACTGAATGCCAGTACGCAAGTCAAACAAACCAAACTGACAGCCATCGATTCTTTGCCAACTCATAGTGACCCTATTAGACAGGGTAGAACTGCCCCTCAGTTCAGCTCCCAGCCCTGGAGGCCCACCAGTTCCTCGTTATTATCATGAGGAATACTATTTTCACAAGAGCATTACATACCCCTAGAGACTAAACCATAAAGCCATATAGGCTTTGACCATCAATTCTGATATGCTTTTTCCTCAAACTGATGGGTCATTTGATGGAATCCTTGTATTACTTCCCTAACATAAAAATTAATCAAGCAAAGGAGATTCAGTGCTCAGTACTACAGCCCCCTATTTAGAGATTAACTCTTAAAAACCACCACCACCACCACCACCACCACCACCACCACCACCACCGCCACCTTATCTATGTTGATAAAAACTTGAGTAGGCTGTATAAATATCTCAAGTATTTAGGATAAAATGGATTCTTATTCTACTGTCACATATTTAGTTTGAGTTATGTGTTTCCATCTGAACACAAATTAAATAGACCTCATTGACATCTTTTCAAAATGCCATAAAAATTAAATGATTACCTTAAAAGATACTCAGTATAATTAGGCATCAGAAAAATGTACATCAACACTAGAGCGAGATAGTGTTTCAACCCATCAAGATGACACTAGCCAAGAATATTAAAAATACCATTGAGTGCTGGAAGAATGAACAGATTTGTGTCAGAAGAACAGTCTGAAAGGTCCTTAGAAGCAAGCACGGGGAGACTTCACATGCTTTGGATATGTTATCAGGAGATGCCAGTCCCTGGAAAAGGCTGAAATGTTAGGTTCAAGTATAACAACAGTTTTGAAGATGGTGTAGGACTGCGCAGTGGTTCATTCTGCCTTGAGTTGGAACTGACTCAATAGCACCTAATGCTAAAAGCTAGATGCTTTTGATCCTAAATGAAAAGTGGATGGTCCAGCCTCCATACCAGCTACGTGGACAACTGCCCCTCCCCCCAGAAGAATTTACTTTAGAAGACGGCACTGAACCTGTAGCTAGGGGAGATGGACATGTCTGATCAGAGCACACAGGGGCAAATGAAGGGGGAGGAAGAGAGTGGAGCACACACTGGTCCACCAGGCTTGGAGGATGATTTTGGCACTCTGAACAGCCAATGTACAGAGTGGACCATATGGCTGATCCCACTATGAGACATGCCATCCCTTGCTGGCCCAGAGCACTATGGGGACAATACCGGAGACTCTGTGTTGGGACTGACCCGACTGGCCCTCCAACACGGAGGCAAATCACTAAAAGCATGCAGCAGAGCAACCATGAGAGCAGAGCGGGTAGCCCCTGAGGGAGTACAAAGGACAGACTCTGGGGCCAGAGCAAGATACGCCATCAGACCTGACTGAAGGACACACCTATAGAAAAAAAAAATCAGACCTTGATCTATTTACAGGTTTTTCTTTCTTAAAAAATTTTTTTGTCTTTTAATTAATTTACTCTTTTATTGATCATTGGTTTTCTGTTGTTGTTTTTTTGTCATCACAGTGTTCTCACCCATCGCCTATCTTGCTATGGTTTGATTTTTGGTGCATATTATTATCTCAACAGATCTATCTAGATAAGATAGGCTGGAAGAATAGTCTGGAGGAGAAAACAACAGGACCAATGGTTCCCGGGGACATGGGAGAGAGAGAGGAGGGGGTAAGGAGGTGATGCTGACCAATCCAGCGACAGGGGAGCAACAAGTAATCCAAAATCCGTCGCAAGGAGGGTGTGAGAAGCCTGGTAGGTATTCAGCAAGGGCAATGTAACCAAGAGAAATTACTCAAACCCAAGTGAAAGCTGAGCATGATAGTCGGACAAGAGGAAAGTAAAAGTAAATAGAGGAAAGAACTAGGTGACAAAGGGTATTTCTAGAGGTCTACATACTGGCATGTACATATGTAAATATATTTATACAGGAGGGTTCGTAAATAGATCAACGTGCATATATTTATAGACTTAGTATTAAGGCAGTAGATGGACATTGCCAAATACTTACTCAATGCAAGAAGACGTTATATTAAATTGGCATTCCATGATGAACACCTTTCCAACATGATGGTTGAAGAAAAATGTGTGCACTAGCAAATGTGGTGAAGAAAGCTGATGGTGCCTGGCTATCAAAAGTTATAGCATCTGGGATCTTACAGGCTTGAAAATAAAGAAGCGGCCATCTAGCTCAGAAGCAACAAAGCCCACATGGAGGAAGCACACCAGCCTGTGTGACCATGAACTGTTGAAGGGATCAGATATCAAGCATCAAAGAACACAAAAATCATGTCATTGTAAATGAGGGTGAGTGCAGAGTGGAGACTCAAAGCCCATTGGTAGGTAACTGGACACCCCCTTCCTGAAGGGATGTGGGGAGGAGATAAGCCAGTCAGGGTGCAGGGTAGCAACAATGAAACATGTTTCCTCTAGTTCCTAAATGCTTCCTCCCCCCACTATCATGATCCAAATTCTACTTTACAAATCTGGCTAGACAAGGGGATGTACAGAGAGATCGCCTTGGAGATTGGGTGGATGTTCCCACAGTAGCGTGGAGCCTCACAAGTGGTGGTCAGGCGTTTCCCCCAGTCACTTGTAGGACCTCAGGATTTAGGCTGGGGATGCCCCCACTTTTTATAGGGGAGAACAACCTGTGGCCTGGTGTGTGGGAGAGGACCAGCGTGAATTCCCCAGCTGCTTGCCACACCAATAAGTGGGGGGTGGGAGCTCCCTCAGTTGGGCCTTCAGGTTTGCCCTAGGCAGAGGGGAGTGGCCTGGAGACAGCTATTGTCTTGTGATGGGAAAGAGAGTGAAAGGAGAGGAAAAAGAGAGAAAGAGGAAGACACAGACTGGGGCAATAATGCCAACCAGACTGACAACCACTCACCCACACACAACTAAAATGCACAGAGTAAACAAAGGTGACAACAGTAAAAAAAAAAAAAGAAAAGAAAACAACTAAAAAGGAGAACCAAATCTGTGGAGGCTGTGGTAGGAAGTAGAGAAGAGCTAGATGGAGCGGAGAAAAGCAGAAAACCTGTAAGAAGAGTCCAATAAAAGGAAAAAGAGAGAAGAGAAAAGGAAGGAGGAGGAGAGAGTATTTTTTAAATGGTTAAAGAAATAACTGACCCTGTGTTATGCTGTGTGTAGCTCTGACTCGTCCTGTGTGCAGTACTGTCTTAGGGGTCAGGCTGCCCACTAGGAGGACAGGGTTGCCCTAGGCAGAGTGTAGGGCTCTGGAAACCAGCAGTGGTATGTGCAAGCAATGAGAGGGAGCAGAGAGAATCGTACAAGCTAAGAGAGAGGTGAAGAAAGCAAAGACAGAAAGAGGAAAGAAAGAAAAAGAGAATAAAGAGAATGAAGGAAATAAATCCAACTGAGTTCACTAAGGTTGGCTGTGATGGTAAAGAGCAAGGAGAGAGAGAAGGAGGAAATAAAGTATAAAGTAGTAGCTGATCCCTGATTGCTTGGATGAGGGGCCAGAGGGGTTTAGACACTGCTCCAACATGGCAGGTCAGTGTGCCCTTTTAATGCCGGGACCCAGTGGTGCTGGGCAGAATTGCCCTAGTTGACGAGATCACCTTAGAGGCATGACGGAGGTTTCTTCAACGGTGCAGCGCACTGTAGGTGTTTGTCCCAGGTGCCTTGTGTGGTGTACAGCACTCCCACACAGGGCAGGCTGGAGTGCCTCCTGCTATTTGGGTTGATTTGCCCTAAGCGGAGGGAAGTGACCTGGAAGCCTTTAGTGGCATATGAGAGGAGAGAGTGGGAGAGAAGAGGAAAAAGAGGGGAAAAGGGGAAAAAAGAGGGATAAAGAAGAAAGCAAGTAAATAAAAGCCCAACACCAACCTGAGCACGTTGAAACTGAGTGCGGTGGAAAAGTTAGAAGGGCTAGTGAATAAAGTGAGAATAAGTAGAGCAGTGGGTAAGGAGGTAATGATACTTGATCACCTGTCCTTGAGGCCAGAGGAATTCCAACTCTTCCTCAAGGTCACGGGGTCATGGACTTGTAAGGTCTCTCTCTCTGGCCTAAATTCCAACCCCAGTCCTTGGCTCCCCGCGAGAAAAATTTCATGCGGAAGCCAGGCTCGTGATCCAAGTGAATTTAATGAGAGTTAAAAGAAGCTTCAGGTTTTACAAGGCACCCATAGGATTCCTTTGACCATGGGGCCTGGCAGAGACTGCCTCAGGTCATGCAAGGATCTCTCTCCTCCCAGGAAGACGACCAGACCACCCCTCTCCCTTCTGGTTCCTGCCTTTTCAAGGGTTCCCGGGGAGGCTGGTGAAGGACCCCAGGTCAATCCCATTGGCTGAACTGCAATCATCTGGCCCAGGTGGGCTGCTCCAGGTGCAACATCCATCGGAGCCCACGGGCAGGAAAATCCAGCTTTCCTATGCTGGCTCTCCTGGGCATGCGTTAATGGACTTTCCCATCCCTGATGTAGGGTTCCACAGATGCTGTGTGAGATTACTTCAAAAGCAAGATCGCGCCCGTGGCCAGGGGTCACTTGGGTGCTGGAGTACCTGCCTTGTGCTGCATGTAGCACTGCAGCAGGGGCTGGGAGGGGGCACTGGGGGGCTCCCTCAGCCCCGTCTAGGGCTCCAAGACCGGCAGGGCCTCCCCAGCTATGTGTAGAATCACTGAGAGGGAAGCTTGTTGTCCTATCTAGACTGCTGATGCTTCCTAGATCAGAGGATTTTCTTTTTTATCCCTCTGGCCAGCTAGAATGAAATTGTCTCCCACAGTCTCTGGGCTACAGCTCAGTGCTGTTTAAGGCTGACACTGCTACAGCGGGTCTTTGTTATGGTAAAAGCTGCCAGGCCCTGTGGCTGAGTTCTGGCATTCCTTAGCTAGGTTGCTTCTTATGCTGATTTATGTTAAGGGACTCCCCTATGTGGTGCTTGGAGCTGAGCAACCAGACTTGGGTTTGAGTTTTAAACCAATCATTTATGTTTCACCCTTAAAAAAAATTCTACTTGTGATGTGCTCAGATTTGGTGGCTGTCAAGCTGACCCCCAGAGGGGGAGATGCAGCTTATCAGGGGGGTTGTTTACTAGTCGGCCAATTGGAACTAAATTTGCTCCCTGGACTCCCGACTTTCTGCCTTTTTCTCCCACACCATGATCTTCCTAAGGTAATAATATATTTTTTCTTCTACTCTAAATTATGGCTACCCACCACCAACCCCTGACCGTGAGCTCAAGGCATCCAACCGCATGGAGAGCTCAGTGTGGGGTTCCCCTCGTGTCTGAGATTCTGCCCCCTCTCAGGGCGTCCACCTGCAGGGATCCCTGCTCCAGGCAAGGGCATATCTGGCACCTGCCACTTCGTCAAAATTATAGTGCTTTAAAGCATTCTTGGTTTGCTTTGTGAGTGGAAATCCCACAAAAGAAGGGGTTCAGGAGAAACCCTGTTACCCTAGTTCTAATTTCAGAACTCCACCTCCCCGTTTCCTTCACCTAATTTCCTATTTTTCTGGTCTGGCAGCAGGAGCTCCAGATAGATGGGTCCTATCTGGTCGCCATTTTCTCTGAATCCCTCCATCTATTTTTTTTACACTCTTAAAAAGTACAAAACATTTACTCTACAAGCGCAAACAGATTTTCAAAAGCAGGGAAAAACCTGAACGTTCAGTACATGGTTCAATCGTCTTTTCATCTCTGTGCCCTAACTATGCTGAGCTCCATGGAACTGCATGGAGGGGAGCTATTCTGGCGTCATCGAGCCAAGTGAGTGTTTTGAATTACCTCAAGTGAATATTTGACTGGAAAGCATAGGGTGTAAAAAAACCCTGAAATCAGTTGGTGCACATCCATCACAAAGAACAGGGCCTTGTACTTAAACCTTTTTTCTGAAAATAAGCAGCCATCTAAGTGAGATATCAACTAAGGCCGCCCAGAACAAGCAGCACAGCCAGTGTGATGCCAGGGTGATAAATAATAGAATCTCAATCTGCAGGTATGAACAAGAATCAGAGCTTAAGTTCGGAACACCCAGTTTGCAAAAGGACTCAAATGCACATGCTGGGTGAATTCCCTCTGACCACAGTCCATGGACATGAACAGATACAGTTAAGTTCAAATGTAACACCTGATCATTTGATCTCTTCAGACTAATTTTAATTTGGTTCCAGTTTTTAGTATTTTTCACTTTCTGTTCGATTGAGGTTTTTCTCTCTTTTATCATTGTTAGTTTTTCTTTTCTACTTGTTTCTTGATTTTGTTTTGTATTTTTTTTTAATACATATGAAATCCAGGAGAGGTAAATCCAGAGAGACACTAACAGAATTAACAATCACCTAGGGACAGGCAGGGAAGATTTGGGGGAGTGAGGGGGGGGCTAACAAAAATGAATATAAAAGAAGGAAATGATGTAAACCTGATTGTGGTGAGGATTACACAAATCTTAATATGACTGAAGTATTGAATGATATATGTGAATTATATGAGAATTAAAATAAAACAAAAGCTGAGGTCAGAGATAGGGCAGCAATTTAGCCCTGAATCTCTTGGTGAAGATTGAATGTCATTTTGTGCCAAGAGCCCATTTTTCCACTCATGAAGTTTGGGGAACCGGCCATGCTCCTTCATCACTTTTCTTACCTCAATAAATGGGTACAGTTCACTCTTCTCCCTTTTCTTCTCTGTCACATACTTTGCAGCAGTCAGGGGAACAGAACTTACAGTCCTGAAAGGGATCCATGAGTGTTAGTCCAGGTAGACTAGAGAAACAAATCCACACTCAGATGTGTATAGGAAAGACCTTTATATACAAGAACAGTTGTATATTGAGAAAGCATTCCAGCCCAACCAAGATCAAGTCCATAAGTCCAATATTAGCCCATGTCTGATATCAATCTATAATGTTCTCTTCAGACTCATGAAACACCTTCAATGACCCCAAATGCAGGAAGATCACAGGTCAGTAGTTGCAAAGTCTTCTGCATCCAGTGGTGGTAGAAGCATCTCAGCTTTGGCAGGGTCTCCATGTGGCTCCTCCAGTTCCCAGGGCATGGGTTCTATCAGTGTGGTGCCATGTGTCTTGTTAGTAGGACATCTCTCAGGGAATGAGCAGAAAGATAGTCTCCTGCCTCCAAGGAGGAAATACCAGATTTCCCAGAACCCTGACGGGAAGGCCAGGCCCACAAAGAGGCCTCATTGGCCATAACCCAATAGAGAGACTAGAGTCTACCCCTTCACTCTTAATCCTCTCAAGTCCCAAATTGACACCAGATTGTATAACTACAACAGACCACCCCTTGTCCATTTGACATTTTCACAAAATTCTTTAGCCGTATATAATTTCAAAACAATAATAGAATCATATCAGTATCTAACAGTATAATATGAAAATGCATACATTTCACTCCGTGCCACCCTCCTTTAAACATAATATTCTGTAAGTGATGAAACAAAAATATCCTATGCTTAACAATTGCAGGTAAGGTACACCCACATATTAATCCTATAATTCTATGAATATATTCCAGTATCTATGAAATCTTGCAAGCTAGCCACTTCACGCCTTTATCTGGCCCATTTTGGCTATCCAGTTTCTCTACTGCCTACTTACATCAACCCAGTGCTCTGAGGAGACAATCATATTCTTCAATATAAAGAGTCTTCATGCCAGTTGGAACCTTGTGAAGTCCACATCCACAAGAAAGTCAAAGCAGGACAGTTCGTCTATACAGTCTGCAGCAGTATATACCAGTGCACAGGCTCAACATTCTTCTCTTCATCTGGTCGGGTTCGGGTCAAGTCAATGTGGGCTCCCTCTCTTGGCCTCACCTCAGTGTCCATTGGTCGCATTGCCTTTAGGCCTTGGCCCCATCACCAATTCTCCACAACTCTAGTCCCCTCAGAGTAGGTCATGGACTTCAAACGAGTCAACCTGCTCTCATCTTCTTCTCTACTGCCTGTAAACCAGGTCCACGAGTGTCAGTGGTCAGAATGAACCCGCTGCTCTATTGCTGCTATTCTGCCACTTTCACTCAACAAGCAGATCCAGGTGGTCACCTAGCAATCATTTCAGGCTTCTACAGGCTCCCTTGAATGTTCAGTACTAGAAAGGAGTTTCTTCAGGCTTTGAGATTTTTTTCCAGTTTCTGACAAAAACCACTATTCAAAATTCAAATATTACAAAAGTTCCCTTTTAATGCACATGAAGCTCTTCCTCACAGTGGGAGCAGTGCACAGAAACGGACCTTGATGCTGGGCTGCTCTGTGCGTGCTTTGGTCAGTTGGGAGCTGCTGATTCACAGATTCACTTCACGTGGATGAAGATGCTTGTTTGCTTCCCCGTGAGTTTATCGCGCTTCAACAGAGAAGAACCCTGTTCTTGGGTTTTGCCTCTGCCTTGCTCCTAGCACCGCTGGAATAGAAAGATTACAAATGATTTTTTTGTTGTTGTTTTAAAAAACAGAAAAGAAATGCCGTGTACCTGTTAGGTAAGTAGAGGCAGAACTGAGGGTGGTCGCTGTGCATGCCAAACCTCCTCCCCATCACAGACAGTTGAAAGCTGCTTCAGGCTGGAAAGATGCACACATTTAGGTCCTTGTGACAGGAAGCAGGTCAACCTGGGCGGGACCCCATCTAGACCAGGTGGGCTTAATTCAGTCAATGGGGTCAAACAGTACCGTCAGCCATGCCTACCAACAGGGTATGGGTGGGGGCCTCCCACCAGCTGTCATGCAACCCAGCGCGCGTGGGCTGTCCAGTCCGCCCCCACCCCCCACGAGCATATTTGCCTCTTCTATCCTTTATAAAGTCACTTGGATCACAAACTAGGTTTCTGCGTCAATTGGTTCTTGTGTGAAGCCAAGGACAGAGGTACATTTCTCCCAGAGAGAGCCCTCACATAACCAAATCAGATTATAGCCTTCAGTGTTAGGGTTCCAACGAATTTTGGGGGAATATCTCAAGTGGTAGTGGTAAGGACACAACTCAATCCATATTATCTCTTTATTTTGCTCAGCCAGATGCTTGCCCTTTGAGCCTGAATTGTTGCAAGGCTTATTACCCCATCAAGTGTTCCCAGAGCAAGCCCTAAATGGGCAGTAGTCACACACAAGGAAGATTTGCAGGGGACACTGTTAAGAATGATTAATGCTTAAGTGTTCCTTGTCTCCCCAAATGTACCATCTGGCAGAAAATTTCTTAGATCTCTCTCCTGGGAGAGATATACCTCAGCTCTTGAATAACTCTCCTGGTCATAGAAGTCAAATTCCAAGCTTTTCATCCAACATTCATAAAGCTAAATAAATGTTACATAAACCTAAGTTCTCTATCTTGGATAAGACAAAGTAAAACCATGACTTGAGAAGGTTTTCATTGAGGACAGAGACAACTTCAGATATTCTAAGCCTATGAAATTGGTCATGATTCAGGCAACTTGCCAAGGAAGCAGGTAATACCTAGGTGGGAGGTGGAATGAATAAGAACTTGCACTAAGATTCCATTCCATCAGGTGCAGCTGGTGACTTTGGAGGCCCAGAGCAGGCAGTGGGAGAGAGAAGACCAGAGCAGGGGAGGGATGTGATGAGCTGGAGGGTAGAGGGAGGGATTATGTGTTGTTCTGCTGTCACCTCCCACCCCACTGTGACCCTTTAGTGATGTGGGCCCAGGTTTGTGATGCAAGTGGTTTTGAAGGCAGAGGGGACTCAGAGTGCTCAGTTGCCTGAGTGCAACCGCTGTATCCAGAAGATGGAGGAGATTCTCTTTCTGCTGGAACAGAAAAGTGCTTCCTGGCTGACCTACCAATACCCCACCTGGTTCACTGTTTTGACCTTGGGCATCCTGTATGGAGTGGGTTGCTTCTTCCTGGTCCTCCCCTTCCTTCCAAATACTCCACCTGTGCGACCACCCAGGAAAAGGATAAAGGTAAGAAATTCTCAACCCAGCCATAGGAGAGATTGATTTTTCCTTGTTTTATAAATTTTTCCTTTCGTAATTAATTTCCTGATAGGGGAAATCTCAATAAAGAAGAGACCATCAGCCCTGGCTTTGGAATGTTGATGAGGGCTGGTGCGTCCTTACTCACTGTTAGGACTTTGTTCACTGCATTGGTATCATTTTATCCTTGCCGGCTTATGTTGATTTTCATTATTTCTGTTGGCTTTCCCTGTTTGTGAAGCACAGGAGGCGTGGATGCATCATGATCATGGACACAAGGGTTGACAGAGTTGCAGGTGGAGAGATCTCATGGCAGAGGGAGGGATTGTGAGATCAGCAGTGTGGAGAACTTCCCCATCGGGAAGCTAGGGAGTGAAGGGGGATTGATTTCAAGACGAAAAAATGAAGGAGGCCAGAGGGGACAGAGAGCTTTAGACCTGACTGTGATTACCCAACTCCTTTTGAAGGCAATTTAACCATGGAGGGGGGGGGGTGTTGTTCTAAAATGGATATGGTAATCATTGATTGTACCATTGCCCTTGATCTGATTGAATGACTGAACTATTGACTCGTATGATATGTAAATCATTTGCCAGTAAGATGAGCATTCAAAAATATTTCTCTTTGAAGATCTCAGACCTCCCATCTCTAGTTGTTATAGAGGGCAATAGGTAAAAATCCCCAATATAGTGACGCAGTGGCTAAGGACTAGATGACTAGACATTTCAAAGGGCAGCTCTCATCACTGGGTCCTCAGTCTCTTTCCTTGAGCTCCAGTCTCTGGGCCAAGGCTCCTTTTCTGTCTGGGCTAATTGAGAAAGCATGGCTGACCCCGGGGAGGAAGTGGTCAAGGGCTGGCCCAGAGCTTCAGCCTCCATAATCAAAATCTTGCCCACCAGAACACTGAGTGCTGAGAGTGTGTGCTCTCCGTGAGCAGAGGAAGGCTGACGGAAGAAATGCACTCTAGGTCTCACACAGAAGCTGGTTTCTGGGCTTTAGTCATTCCATGGAGATTGTCATTCTTCTAATCACCAGTAAATGCCTGCAGTTTGTCACAAAGAACAGATGCAGGATTGGATTCCAGCCTGACTTCCTCTCTTGTGCCCCAGCCTCAGGTGGAGACAAGGAGAAGCAGCAGGTCAAGGGACAAAGGTGACGCTCTGAAAGGTAAGGTTCTGCCCATTCAACCAAGCTCTGTAAGCTCTCCTGTCCCCTCCTCTGCAGGATGCCAGTGGCAACAGCCCGTCTCTCTCAGGTAATAATCCTGAACAAAAGGATACTGTGGATGGAAACAGAACCCAGATATTTCCCAGATGTACAGGAGGGGCCTAGGATGGGATGAAGGCTGGCCAAGGTAGGACCCAGTAGGGGGCAGTGGGGGTGTCAGGAGCAGATTCTGGTGGATTTGGAGGTGGAACATTGAGGGGTAACTGCGATAAGCTGTGTAACTTTGCCAAGGTTCAGATTGCTCACTGAGACCCCACAGACAATATTGGAAACCGATGCTCCTTGAAATGCCAAAGCACCTCCTGCCCGTGGGAGTAAGCTATCATTTGACCTTGAGCTCTGGAGAGTCCAACGTCCTAAGTGCACAGCCCGTGTGACATTCCTTTCGGTCCTCTGGGAGGGCTGCACCATAACGGTTCTCTTGATTTCCAGTTTTCCGAAGCTTCCTGCAAGAACTATATGGCGCTCAGAACCTGCGTTTGCGTCTTAGGCAGAAGTAAGTAACCTTCCTGCTTCACCGCGGGGTGCATCTTCCAACCAGGGTGCCTGTGTGGCCTCGGGCTGCAGAGCAGCTGGGATGCGCTGGTTTGGGGGACACTTTCAGGGATGGGCAGAGAATGACAGGAGTCCCGGGCAGTGGGGTGGGGCAGGAAGAGCAGGCCATCAAGGCTTGGGGAGGGGCTGAGCTTGCACCGACCCTTGCTAGCCTGCTAGGTCTCTTGCCCCTTCAGTCCTGGCTGTAATCTGGTCCTTCTGTCTCCTGCAGCCACTTGGGAAACCCACTTGACACTGGCAGCTTTGGTCAACAGAAAGCTCAAGCCCTCTCTGGTAGCTGGCGAAATAGAGGTACGGCTGAAGTCCACGTCGGTACGCGCGCCCCACACGGTTCTGCGGCTCATCCATTCCGGACACCTAGGTCTCAGAACTCCACCCTTCCACGGGCCCAGATGTGCATCTCAACTTCTCATGTCTTACCCGCCTTGAGTCAATCACCAGACTGCGCACATTCCCATGAACCTGACAGTCTTTCACCCACACCACTGGCTCTTCCCTCACCCAGTGCCAAACCCCCGGATTCAAAGGCCTACCTGCAGCCTCCAAGCACTCTCTGGGACTCACCAGCCCCGCACCCCACAGGGACTCATTCTCAGAATGACTTGTTGGCAAGGCCCAGGCAGAGCCCATCTCCACACAACCGCTGCTCCACACCTGCCATGGCAGCCATCACAAGTCAGGATCCCACAGGCCTCCCTACTGCCTCCCCACCCCAGTGTTGGGCAGCTGCCAAGAACTTACAGCTTCCCTCCTTGGAATACTTTGGGTCTCTGAAAGAGCACTCTACCTGGCACCCCCAAGAAGACACCTTTCGGGAAGGACCCACAAAGAGGCAGGGGGAAGTAGGGAGGCCCACCTTGCTCAACCCCAATGTCCACAAGCTGCTGGAAATAGAAATCACAAAGGCAGAGAAATGGAATATTTGGGAAGAAAAAGGAAAGGGTGTATCAGAATACCATCTGCAGGCCTTAAATATGTTGAAGGCACTCGATGGGGAGCAGATCACTGCACCTCCCCAGCCCTTCTGGAATGCCAGCATCAAAGCAGAGCAGATACCCAGCGCTCAGAAGCATTTTCCACAAAAATTCAGTGAGTTTTTCTGGGGTCTACCTTTTCTGCACAGCGAGTCTCTGGCAGCTGCTCTCAGGGTCTCTGGATCCACCCTAGAGTTTCCCACTGTCTTATTTAATGAAATTCCTAATGCCTTACCAGCTCAAATGCAAGCTAAAGAGTACCCACTCTAGTTGCAACGTCACTCCTTGCCCTACACTGAAGGCCGATTCCAACTTTTACTTCCAACTGCATGCCAAGCCCAGGCCCCACCGCCGGCTACAGTCCTGACTCCGCCCGGTCCACAGCCCCGTGGCCCACTCGCAGTACCTTTTCCTCCTCCTCACAAGAGTCCCTGTGATGAATCCTGTCTTACCGTCCACACTAAGTCCCAATCACGCATTCCAAATTCACTTCAACAGCTGGAAAGCCATTTTTTAAAGAAACAACAGGAAAGTGAGAGTTCTTTACCCTTTATGATACCACCACCCCAGGAAGCTTTTTGTCTTCGCAAACCCACTCATCCCCAGGACAATCAGAAGGTCCAGACCCCAAAGACAGAACCCAAGCTTCCTGACTGCTTGAAGCAATCGGAGCTCCACCGCCAAGAGAACTTCCCTCAATTGCAGGGGCCCCTCGGCAATGGGACTCTTGAGTCTCTGACACTAAAGCAGCCTCAGGAAAAATGGCCAGGGACTTGTCTGGATATGAAGCAGCCCGAATGCTCCTGCTCAACACCTGGAGACAAGCAGGGGAAGAATGTAATGAAGACGGTGTCCCCAGGAAGATGCACACACCCTGGACCGTCGCTTGCGTGCTGCAGAGCCGGTGTCCAGCTGAGGAACAACTCGGTCAATGGACAAGGGAATTACTTGAGGAAAATATCCAAATGTAATCTATCTCTCTGTAGATCAGGAAACTACTGCCCAAAAGGAACTCCGGGAGCCGACTCAAAGGAGTTAAGTGATTTGAGGATACACAAGGGGATTAACGCAGGAACTTACACCCTAAGGGGTCCAAATAAAATCCTACTGGAAAACACCCTGAATGTCCACATGTGCAGGAAGGTGGAGCAGATTAGAAAGGATCAGATCCCTGGCATTGTTTGCCGTTCATGTCTTGCGACCACGCACGCTTTGTCTATTTCCCTGACCCACCCACATGTTGTCAATGTGGCCTCCTGGGGAGAGCTGGAAGATCTGAACACAACGCAGAGCCTTTCCTTTTTCAGCCCGGGCACTCAACAGGTGCTGGACTCGCATATCGTAAGGCTCCAAATGAGGCAGAGGTGGTGCATGCCCCTCAAAGTCCTTGAGCCCACAAACCTCTGTAGGACAAGAAAAGACAACGCAATGTCCTTTCCAAAGTCCACCTGCTTAGCCACCCCTAAGTATTGAACTAACCTAGTAACTGAGGCTGCCAAGGTCCTGGGAGAACCCTGTCAGGCAGACTGGGGAGAGAGAGTGACCACAAAGAAATCAAGCCCTACCCTGGAGAGTCCTTTTGCTGATTGCTCCCCTACAGAGGAGCCTGTTCAGGGAACCCCAGCCTACCCCCCACTTGATAATGACAGTGGATGCTCATTGGCCCTCAGGCAGCCGTTTCCAGCCTTCATGCCCAGTATCCTTGGCAGAACCTTCCAGAATGAAAGTGTCCAGAGAGAGAGAGCCTAGAGCAAACCTCAAATCCAGTACTGACCAGCAAGGGGTCAAGGAAAGAGGGTGCTAGTTGTGCCCCAGGAGGCCCCAGATTGGAAGTGAACTCTGAATGTCCATCTTCAAGAGCCAAAGAGACAGGGTTGGTGGTGGTCAAGAAGTCCTCTTCAATAGAGCTAGACGATAGAGACACTTTCAAAACCAGTGTGCTGGCAAAATCTCAAACCAATGATGTGGACCCGGGGGTACTTCGAGGCTCTAGGATGTAGTAAAAGTTTCCTGCTACCTGGAAAGTGTGCTCCAGTTCCTGAAAAGCCAAGCCTTACAGCACGAGTGTGCAGTGAGATTAAGCTCCAGGTGGAGGTAGAGGCAGAGGATGGTTCTCCATGCTGTCCTGTTGACGGGCTCCTTCAGGACTGCACCACTGATGTGCTCACTGCCACCAATGTTTTGCCTTCTCAGGTGGTCCATTGCCGCCCCCAGCATTTGTTCACTGGGGATAAGCCAATATGTCAAGGGCCAAGTGGCTTCGTGGTGGCTAGAGCAAGTTACATGGGGCAGCAGAAGCTCAAAAGCCCCAACCTTCAGGACCCCTCGACAAGGAGAAGGAAGGATGCTGTTCCCACTGACAAGAGGGAGACTCATAAATGGCCCAATCCAGAAGAGCATGGAAAAGGATTAGCGGGAAGAGGCATCTCCCAAGTCTGTGGGTTAAGCCAGCCTGTGCAAGACAAGGCATTGGCTGAGTGCCTTGAGATCAAGTCCTCACAGCTCCCACCAGAGAAGGGACAGCTTCCTGCTGAGGGCCACAGCAAAAAATGGAGGAAGCACTTTGTCCAGTGGATTTGCTCCAGCAAAAAATCTACAGGACACGGTGATCCTTTGCAAAACGGAAAGCCCGTATTACCCTGTGGTCACAGCCTTGGGCCCCTTCAAAGACAACCAGTGTCTCCTAACAAGGTCACGGAGGCTCAGGTGCTCACGACAGATGTTGGCCAAGTCCTAGAGGGGACACCAGGCTGTCATCAGGAGTATCTTGCGTCAACGTTATGTCCACGAAAAGAAGCGCAGGCCTCAGTTAATGGATGTTCCTCCAGCTGCAGGGCTCCTTTCTTTGTAGAACACAGGAGAGTGGCAAGTGTGAGACCCTGCCTCCACCAGGCGATACCTGACTGCCAGAGCCTTCCCACCAAGAGCACCTGTATCAGGGATGTATTCACAAATTTCTGTCCGTTCAGGGGATTCAATATCAGAAGCCACACTCAGGCATTGCCCCCCAGGGTGTTTGTGTGCCCAGTCAGCTTGCAGCAGCAGAGGCGGAGGAGGTGGGCTTACTCCAGTTACCCTTACCACTGCCCACGTCACTGTCTTCGAGAATATGTCTTATCTGGCAAATTAGAAGACGCTTCTTCTGCTCTGATTAGTAGGAAAGTATCCATGCCAGCCACTTTAGCCTGTTCTGCACAGGCTAATGGCTTCTCTCAGCCATGATATTCATTGTTCCATAATAGAGATTTTCCCCCTCCTACATTAAAGTGTGACTTCTGTGCTGCATGGCGGGATCTAAAGGGGGTGTCATGTGTGTTAGTCTGTGTAGACTAGAGAAACAAAATTCATACACTCATATTTTATGAGTTTTATATAAAGGTTAAGTGAACATTGAAAAGCCTCCCAACCCAGTTCAATCTAAGACCACCAGTCCAATAGTATCCCATGTGTCTGACACCAATCTACAAAGTCCTCCTCACAATCCAAAAACACACGGGGAGACAATGACTGCAGGAGGAAATTGTAGTCCGTGCGCTGGCAGGTTCTCCATGAGGCTGCTGCAGAAACCAGGGCTGCAACAGGGTAGGTCCATGTGGCTTCTCCTCAGGGATCTCCCAGGAAATGAGTCTTTCCAGCTGCTTTAGGGACCTAACAAATGCATATCCACCCTGGTGGCACTATCAGAGAGCAAGAGACCAGAAAGGCTAGGCTCACAGAGCCATTGATCTCCCTGCCCTTCAATTAACCCCACATGAGTTCATTGACGAGGTTGGCATAATATACCTTTAACTATGTTAGATACTGCGTCTCCTTCTCTGAGTGCTAGCTCTGACTTCTCAAAGGGCAGGGCTCTGGAGGAGGTTTTCAGCAGTGTTTCCCACCCACTTCCATCCCAAGTTCTTCATTTTGCACCTCTTATGATTTATGGTAACACCCCTACTGTGAAAACCTCAGAAGGTCCCAACACAGTGAAGAATGTTCCCTGGTGCCATTACTTTGTCTTCAACGTTATGTGGCTGCAGTTGATAGGTTTTGAGAGGCGCAATCCAGCCAAGAAATTCCATCGAGGGTCCAGAAGAGGTTTAGACCAAAGTAGCGTCTCATGGTACCAAGCAGGCATGAGACATGTGGCGGCCTGTCTAAGTCCCACATGTGCATTTGATGAAGGCTGCCAAGTTTGGCATGGAGGTTCCGCCTCAATACACCTGTCACAAAATGTGAAATGACATATTTTGCTACCTTTGCCTCTCTCCCAGCCTAGGGTAACCTCCAGGATGGAAGTCCCAGGTCTGACACATGTGGGTGGGAACTGCTAGGGAGGCTGCCAGCGGGGGACTCTGCTCACCCACTGCACCAAGGGAAAATCCGGTTCACAGCTCACATGCCTTCCTCTGTATATAAACCCGGAGAAGGAGCAACAGCTTAGGCTGAGTGGTACAGGATGAGCGTCTGTGTAATAACCACTAATGGTTAGGCACCATGGACACAGGGTAGGGAAGGATACAGTGAAGAAGAATATGAAGCGTTGGACGTAGCAAAGGGGGCCAAAGAGCATGAGGATCCCCAGAAATGACGCAAGACACAAGCGGAGCTAACACAGGCTTACAAAGGGGAATCGGCCAGGTGCTTCACCCCAGCTTTAGCTAGCTGCCCCCACAGCAGAACTTTATCTCCTACAGAGAGCACTGGGTTGGATAGCAAAGGCACAGCTTTCAAGCAGGGAAGGTTACTTTCTCAATACTATCTTTAGTGGGGCGACAAACTGTTATTTTACTTGATTTCCATCTCCTGACTGGGGGAAGGATGAGTTGATAGCCAGGGTGGGGTAGAGTGGGGATGAGTCAATAACAGAGTGCCAGGACTCAGGAAACATGACCCCAGGCTTTTGGGCTTCACACATGCATACACACACGCGTCCGCGCTCTAGGAATGTTCTCACGAAACATGACCCCAGGCTGGTGGTCTTCACATGCACACACACGCGTGCGCACACACACACATACATGCTCTAGGAATGTTCTCAGCAAACATGACCCCAGGCTGGTGGTCTTCACACACACACACACACACACACACACACACACACACACACGCACACACACACACACGCTCTAGGAATGTTCTCAGGAAACATGATCCCAGGCTGGTGGTTTTCACACACACACTCACGCGCACACTCTAGGAATGTTCTCAGGAAACATGACCCCAGGCTGGTGATCTTCACACACACGCACACACACACACACACACACGCGTGCACGTGCTCTAGGAATGTTCTCCGGAGAGAGTGGCTTCTAAGGACTGAGTGCTGCAAAGAAAGTCACAACTGGGAGCAGCCTTCCCTTCCCCTAGAGACTCCTGGGAAATCAGGATGTGCACGGAGATTAGACATCACCTGTCTTGATAAGGGAAACCAGTTCAATAGTGGTCAGTGTTTCCTCTGTGCTTCTAACACAGGGTTTTATTTCCTGGGCACCAGATTATAGAAGAAGGCAGGAGGGCCCCCCAAAATATGATTAGTTGATCCGCTTGAGTAAATTCTCATGTGCTTAAAAGAACACCCCTGGTGGGCCAGGGTTTACTGTTTACTGAACTAAACAGTAAAGGATGGCGAGGAAGACATCCACTGAGCCTTGACCTCCATGCCTCAGTCAGGACACCAAGTGTGTGTGTGGGGTGGGTGGGGACTGACACCAGTGGTGGAGGAGGGAAGTGGACATAGGCCCCAGAGACTGCTGGTACAGCAGCATGATGTTGTTTCTGGAGTCCTGATTGTGCCAAGGCAGCCTCTGGAGTGACTGTGGCAGTAAAAAATCAGATTCTGGATCTGCAGAGCCTGGATCTGGGGCCTCTTGGGTAGCAGGTAGCTTGGGTGTGTTCCTAGAGAGAGTGAAGAGCTGGACACCGGACTCCCCGCTGCTGAACCCTACCGTTCGTGCTAGGTAAGTGCACGGAGATGGAGAGAAGACCCTGAAAGAACAGCAAGGGGTGCATGGACCAAGCCCCTTCCCTTTCCCCTGCCACCAGGTCCTCTTATATGGTGCTGTGAGGTCAAACAAAGGGAAGCCCACTCAGACCTGCAGAGACCTCAGCGAAACAACTGCCCCCCACCCCCCACAATTCAGCAGACATCTCACAAGGACACTCACACATACCCGAGAGAGAAACCTCACACACATACTTCCTTGGAGACTTCCAGAGAGACTCAGAGGCCTCGCACAGAGACTTCATATGAAGTTCTCAGCATCCTTTATGGAGACTTCTCAGAGACCCCACAGGGACCTCACACAAAGCCCTCCCACATAGCTCACTGCCAGCACGGGAGAATTAGCAGCCGCTGTCCACCCCTGAGCTCCTGGAAACTTTCACACATTGTCTGCAGTGCCCCCCATGCTTGTGCATCTTTGTCCTCATAGCCTTGCTTGGGAACAACAGAATCACAAACTGCACGTAGTTGTGTGCAAATTTTTTCCACTGAAACGTTTTCACTAGCCTGAACTCTGAAGTGTAGTTTACAATTGAAATACAAGTAAAACTGCCAACACCAAATGAGAGTGTGATTCTAGATGGTGTGCAGTCAAATGTCGTACGCCACACTTTTACTTTTGCTTCGGACAAATTCTCTAATTGGTGGGGAAGTGACTGACTACTTTGGAAGCAACAGAACAGTCCATCAAATGGGCTTCAGGACTCAAATATATAAATAGACATCTGATCTGAACTCAAACTCATTCCCCAAGGGGCTCATGAAACTAATTTTTTTGGAAGAGTGAAGGAACCCACATGAAAATAACAAAATGTACATCACATTGTGTCTGTCTGGCTTAATTTCTCAATGAAACAGCTGTCATATCTGAAGATATTCAGGGCAACATTCCTTTTATAGCTCTGTCGACATAATTAATATGATTTTTCTGTGAAATGTAATATTTCTAAGTTATGCAAAGTCCTAATGTTTATCTACCACAACAAACTGATAATATTTCGAAGGATGAAGAAATAGATCAAGAAATAATAATTACCAGGGCGTGGTGCCCCAACAGACTGGACTGGAAAACGCTCCTAAGGGCCAGCAAACGATCCCTGAACTAACTACAAGCTTTTCTCTTGTGAACTGTTTTATTCTGTTCTTTGTCAGTGGTTTGTTTTTGTTGTTTTGTTGTCTGGTTGTATACTGTTGCTTTGTTTTCCTCTGTCTAGTTTTCGTGCATGTTAGTGACTCCACAGGTCTGTCTGAATAGGACAGGCTGGATGAACTATCTGGAGGAAAAACAACGGGACCGACAGTTTTGGGGGGACTTGGGGTGGGGGGGTAAAGGGGGGGTAAGGAAGTGGTGTTAACAAACCCAGGGACAAGGGAAAAACATGGGACCCCAAATGGTAGAGAAGGGGGAGTGGCAGGCCTTGTGGGAAATGATCAAGGGTAAGGTTGCTTAGAGAAGAGGTATACTCTAGCCCAGGTGGCGATGAAGCATGGTAGTAGGGCAGGAGGAAAGTCAAGGGAGATGGAGGAAAGAGCTAGGAGTCAAAGGGCATTCATAGAGGTCTAGACAAAGACATGTACATGCAAATATATATAGGAGGATGGGGAAATAGATCTATGTGTCTATATTTATAGGTCAAGTATTAAGGTGGCGGAAGGACCTTGGGCCTCTACTCAAACACTCCCTCAATGCATGAATACCTTCTTTTATTAAATTGGAACTCTATGATGCTCACTCTCCCGACACAACGGCTGGAGCCAAAGTGAGTGAACAAGTAAATGTGGTGAAGAAAGCTGATGGTGCCCGGCTATCAAAAGAGATAGTGACTGGGGTCTTAAAGGCTTGAAGATAAACAAGCAGCCATCTAGCTCAGAAGCAACAAAGTCCACATGGAAGAACACACCAGCCTGAGTGAGCGAGTGGTCCCAAAGGGATCAGTTACCAGGCATCAAAGAACAAAAAATCATATCATTGACTGCACACCTCCATGATAGGATCGCTGAAGACAAATGGGTGAATAAGCAAATGTGGTGAAGAAAGCTGATGGTGCCCGGCTATCAAAAGAGATAGTGTCTGGGGTCTTAAAGGCTTGAAGGTGAACAAGCGGCCATCTAGCTCAGAAGCAAATAAGCCCACATGGAAGAAGCACACCGGCCAGTGCGATCACGAGGTGCCCAAGGGACCAGGTATAAGGCATCATGCAAAAAAAAAGATATAAGTGTGTGTATGTATGTGTATATATGTGTATATGTATATATGTATGTATATATATGTATATATATATCATATTAAATGAAGGGGGAAGTGCAGAGTGGAGACCCAAGGCCCAAGTGTCGACCAACGGAGATCCCCTCATAGAGGGGTTTAGGAGAGGAGATGGGTTAATTAGGGTGTGAGGTAGTATCGATGAAGAACACAGCTTTCCCCCGGATCCTGGATGCTTCCTCCCCACAACTACCATGATCCGAATTCTACCTTGCAGGGCTGGATAGGACAGAGGCTGTACACTGGTGCATATGAGGGTTGGAGGTACAGGGAATCCAGGGTGGGTGATACCTTCAGGACCAAGGTGTGAGGGACGATGCTGGGAGAGTGGAGGGCGAGTGGGTTGGAAAGGGGGAACTGATTACAAGGATCCACATGTGACCTCTTCCCTGGGAGAGGGACAGCAGAGAAGGGGGAAGGGAGACTCCGGATAGGGCAAGATATGACAAAACAACGATGTATAAATTACCAAGGGCATATGAGGGAGGGGGGAAGGGGGAGGGAGGAGGGGAAAAAAAAGAGGACCTGATGCAAGGGGCTTAAGTGGAGAGCAAATGCCTTGAGAATGATTGGGGCAGGGAATGTATGGATGTGCTTTATACAGTTGATGTATGTATATGTGTGGATTGTGGTAAGAGTTGTATGAGTCCCTAATAAAATGTAAAAGAAGAAAAGAGAAAAAAATGATTAGGGCAAAGACTGTACAGATGTGCTTTATACAATTGATGTATGTATATATATGAACTGTGAAAAGAATTGTATGAGCCCCAATAAATTGTTAAAATTTAAAAAAAAAAAAGAAATAATAATTAATGAAATACACATTTTCAGGTAGTACCATTTACAATAGCCAAGCGTAAATGAAAATATCTATATCTATACTTGAATAAAAAAACAACAGATTTATGTGAGGAAAACTACAGAAATTACAAGAAATCAAGTGTGACCTCAGCAAATGGGATAATATCCCATGCTCCTTGACCAGACGACTCAATGTAGTACAGTTATCAGTTCTACTCAAGGCACTAGAGAAGTTTAATTCACTCCTGATAAAATTACCCTCATCTTTCTTCAAAGAATTGCAAAACCACTGATTACTAACTTCATATGGTAAGGGCATAGGTCAGGGGTTGAACCTACAAACTTCTCCTTGGTAGAAAGATAAAACTGTTCTCATAAAAGACTTGTAGGCTGGCTTTGAGTTGGAATTTTGGGGTCATTTAGGATTTTTTTGTGGCATGTGATTTTTAGGGCTTTAAGGTCATTTGGGGTCATTTAATTTTTTTGCGCATTAGGGTGGTTTGGGCTTTAAGGGTGTTTTATAAGGTTTAAGGGAGTTTTTAAGGGATTTAGGGGTGATTTTTTGGAGTGTATAGGTATTTTTTAGCAGGTAGGGGTGTTTTTAGTGATCTTACAGGGTTTCTTAGAGATTTTAGGGTATTTTAAAATATTTTATGTGTTTTTCCCCAGCATTTTATGTTTTGTTGGGGCTTTCATGTTGTCTTCAGGGCATTTATGTGGTTTTGGAAGTTCATGGTTTGGGAATCTTCTAGGGATATGATTTGGAAGTTCCACATGTTTTGGGAGGCATTTAGTGTGTTATTTGTGGCTTCAGAGTGTTATTTGAATTTTAGGGAATATTATGGCTTTTCAGACATTTTAAGGCTTTTAGGGTGATTTTAGTGTTTAAGGGTGTTTATTAGGCTTATATGTGTTTTTATGGCTTTTAGTGTTTTGTTAAAATTTTAGGGTGCTTCTTAAGGCATTAGAGTGTTTGGGGGGATTAGGTTTTGGTTTTCAGGGCTTTAGGGTTTTGTTGGATTATTTTTTGCTTTCATGGTGAATTCATGTCTATTAGGCTGTTGGACTTTTACAGGGTTTTATAGTGCTTCGGGTTGCTTTGTAGGGATGTTCTTGGGGTTTTAAAAGACTTTTAGCGTGTTTTTAGGGCTTCACGTGTTCTTTATTTTGCGTTTTAAGGCATTTGCATAATATTAGGGCATTTATTATGTTTTCGGGACGTAAGGAGTTTTTTTTAAGACTTATGGCGCATTAGGGTGTTTTAGAAAGCCTTTTACCATGTATTTAATGGTCTTAAGATGTTTTAGAGGGTCTTTAGGGGTGGTCTTAGCATTTTAGAAATATTTTAGACGTTTTAGGGTTTTTAAGGCATTTATAGTGTTTTTACGACTTTTAAGGTGTTTTTAGAACACGCCTGACAGGTACACACTATTTCAATCAGGCTCTGGTTAGTGCCTCTCAATCAATTGGTGACATGGGAGTCTGGATAATGGATTACCTTTACTCTGCAGATGAGAAAACTCACTCAAAAAGACACAGGTGTTGACCCACAGGCACACAACTGGTTAACAACAAAGACATATTCACAACCAGTGTTGGGAGCCAGAGCCCTAAGCCCCACATACCTGTCCCCAGCCGAACAGTCAATCTATCCTGAACCATCAAATGATCTGAGCAGATCCTCCCACCCAACTCACCTTCCCATGCCAAATATTTTATTTCAGAAGGTGGCAGTGAATCTGCAGCTCTGAGAGAGGGACATATCTGATCGGAGCACATGGAGCAGATGAAGGGGGAGGAGGGGAATGTGGAGCACATCCTGGCACACCAGGACTTGAGGATGATGTTCCCACTCAGAGAATCCAGTCCACATAGAAGACCACATGGCCAGCCCCACGATGAGACAAGACACCCCTCAAAGACCCATAGCCTTAGAGGGGACAACACTGAAGACACAGTGTGGGAAATGCGCCCCAACTAATCCTGCCACACCGAGGCATAACACTAAGGGGGTACAGCAGAAGAGCAAGAAAACGAAGCATCAAGGTCCCCAGGGAATGCCAAAGGATGACTTTGAGGCCAGTACTTGGTACACCAACAGACTGGACTGGAAAACACTCTTAAAGGCCAACAAACCGACCTTGAACTAACGATGAGCCACTTCTTTCTTGTTGAGTTGTTTTCATTCATTGTCATTGGATTTTGGTTGTTTTGTTGCTTTTAGTGCTTGGTTTTGCTCTGTCTTGTTTTGTGTATGTTATTACATCTACAGGTCTGTCTAAATAAGATAGGCTGGACGAACAATCTGGAGGAGAGAAAACAGGACCAACACTTCTGGGGAGACATGGGAGAGAGGGAGGTGTGGGGAAAGGTAGTGGTGTTAAGAAACCCAGAGAAAAGGGAAGAACAGGTGATGCAAATCGGTGGTGAGGGGGATGTAGGAGGCCTGGTAGGGAGTGATCAAGGGAAATGGAACCAATGGAACCAAGAGGAATTACTGAATTACTGAAGCACAAATGAAAAGTGAGCATGGCAGTGGGCCCAAGAGGCAAATCAAAGGGAATAGAAAAGCAAGCTAGGAAGCAAGGGTCAATTATAGAGGTTTAAAAAAAGGCATGTACATATTTAAATATATGAGCATGGGGAAATAGATCTATGTCCCTATATTTATAGGTTTTGTATTAAGGTAGCAGATGGACATTGGGCCACTGCTCAAGGACTCCCTCGTTGCAAAAATACTGTTCTATTAAATTGGCATTCTATGATGCTCACCTTCCCTACACGATCACTGAACACAAAGCAGGTACATAAGCAAATGTGGTGAAGAAAGCTAATGGTGCCCAGCTATCAAATATATAGCATGTGAGGTCTTAAAGGCTTTAAGGAAAACAAGCGCCCATCTAGCTCAGAAGAAACAAAGCCCACATGGAAGAAGCACACCAGCTTGTGTGATCATGAGGTTTTGAAAAGATTTGGTAGCAGGCATCATCAGAACAAAAAAAATCTTATCATTGCGAATGAGCGGGGAGTGCTGGGTACAGACACAAAGCCCATTTACAGTCCTCTGGACATCCCTAACAGAAGGGTGTCAGGGAGGAGATAAACCAAGACAGGTACCAGATAATAACGATGAAACACAGCTTTCCCCTAGTTCCTACATGTTTCCTATCTCCCACTATCATGATCCCAATTCTAATTTACAAATCAGGCTAGACTAGAGAATGTACACTTGGACAGATAGGAACAGGAAACATGGGGAATCCAGGGTGGATGAGCCCTTGAGGACCAGTGTTATGAGTGCAGACTCGGGAAGGGTGGAGGGAGGGTAGGTTGGAAAACGGAAACCGTATACAGGGATCTACATTTAACCTCAACAGAAAAGTGGGTGAAGGAACATCAGACAGTGCAAGATATGAGAAAATAATTAGTAAATTATCAAGGGTAGCTCGAATGGAGGGGGAAAAATGAGGAGCTGAGGCCAGGGGCTTGGGTGGGGTGGAGAGTGGATATTTTGAGAATAATGAGGGCAATGAATGTACAAATGTGCTTTACACAACCGATGTATATATGCATTGTGGTTAGTGTTGCATGAACAATTTAAAAAAAGGTCTGGACAGAGGGCACATGCAAGGATGATCTCAGGCTGGATTAGATCAGCAAAATCACCTCCTGGAGTTGCCTCACCCTGTGTCTATTCCTGAGTCAGGCATGAAGCTTAGGGCCCATAGTCCCAGGAGCTGGACAGGGAGGGAGGCGGGGTTCTGAGGTCATTCCATAGGGGCAATGGCCCTCCTGTCCTGCCGGGCCCACCCTCCTTTGTAATCCTGCTGGCTGGAGCACGGCTTTCATGGAGTCCACACCATGGGAGCTCTACTACTCATGGGGGATTGGCAGGAAGCCTCTGCTTATGCGCACACACCACCACCTAGCTGGAGGATCTCTGTGAACAAAGCCTGAGGCAGACAACAAGCCCACTAATTGATGCTGTAAGAGATACAATCAGCATCCAGAAACCTGCAACTGGGAGTAAGAGGCAGCATACTTGGCCCCAGCCACTCCCACTGCCATCTTCAAGGAGTGACATTCTAAAGCAGAGGGTTTTCAAAAGGCACTGCCAGGACTGTGGAATGAGCAGCTCATTTGTGGACATGGATACTGTGTGATCCAGAAGTATTACCTCTTCCTTTCCATTCAGGTGAGACAAAAAAAAGTTCCAAATAGAAAGCCATGCATCTAAACAGTATCCAATAGCCACTCATGTGCAGTGCTGCTGCCTCCAAAGAGCTTTCCTAGGTTTTTCTCTCTGTGGACAGATATACCTTGGTCCTTGGCTCTGCATGAGAAAGAATTCACGCCAAAGCCAGGTTTGTGATCCAATTGTGTTTTAGGAGAGATAGGGAGGCATGGTAGGCAACCCTGGTGGACCCCAGTGGCTGAATTGAATTTACTTGGCCTAGGTGGGTCAATGTGGGTGCAGCACCCACCCAGGTGTACCTGGCCTTCCTGACTGGAAACCTGGACCTCTGAGCACGCTCGGTGTGCCACTCTTTCCTGGGTGGCTAGCTTGGCCCTCTGAGCATGTATCATGGACAACCTAGTCCCTATGCTAGCTACCTAAAATTTACACCCTGAAGAGATATGGACCCAAATCTTTGGGGTACAAGGCGACGACATCTTTAGGTCCTTCCTGCTGGCAAAAGGGTGAAGTGGGGCTTTGGGTCCATACCCTTTCTACTCTGCTGGGAGGGGTTGTCCATTCAGGTCTAGGATGGATAAGGTTGAGGTGGTCCAGGAGATGGTGGTCCTAGAGGTGGCACACTTGGTTCAGAGGGCTTGGTAACTTGAGAACTTCTGGAAAAACAAACAAACGGACAAGAGGGTGAACAGTTTAACTGAGACAAGGCTAGGCTTGTGAGGTGGCAGTGCCCTTGAAATTAGGTGAGTGTCACAGGAAACAAAAAAAATCTTAGGATTATCAGGCATGTGTGTTTGTTCGTTCTAAGTATAGGCACGGGAGTAAAAGCATCCACAATTTCCCCAATGAGGGTACAGGGTTTGGGAACTACTGGGTGCACTGAGATCACTGTTTCATTTATGATCCTAATGTTTGGACCCACTGCTAAGAACCATGCTTCTATTTAATCCTATTATCCCTCAATTATTAACTTTGGTCAAACAAATTTTGTTTTCATTAATTACTTTCATAGTTATCTATCTATCTATCTATACACACACATTTAATTGAATGGAATGAAAAGGTCATGCGTTATAGCGTTAAATTGTAATATTGGAATACTACAGCGGGAGTCAACAGGGATCAAAAGAAAGTAAGTGTCTGAGTCATTTTTAATTTTCTTGGCTTCAAATTGAATAAAAGACTTGTAAATTACCCAGAGACCAAATTCCCATGGTGCCTCCTACAATGGGTAGAATGTTCAGGGATGTTTCAGGGCTGGGAGATTAGTAACCCCTAAGTCCAGGATCCCTTAGGGCAGGGGTCCTCAAACTGTTTACACAGGGGGCCAGTTCACTGTCCCTCAGACCGTTGGAGCACCAGACTATAGTTAAAAAAAACCAAACTATGAACAAATTCCTATGCACATTGCACGAATCGGCTACTAAGTAGGACATGCAGAGGCAGCAAAAACACCCTGAGGGTGGGATAAATGTCGTCAGGCCACATGTGCCCCACGGGCCACAGTTTGAGGATGCCTGCCTTAGGGGGTTCCTGGGTGCACTGGGGATGAAGGTCTCTACTGCTCCTCAAAAGGAGAAATGCTGTAACTTCTGGCATTTCGGCCCACTTTCCAATCACTTTACAAAACTGTTCCAGGTGAATCAGGGTTAGAAGGGAAAGTGTACCATTCTCTGGCCACCATTCTCCTTTCTCAAATAAAGTTGCATAGTGTATCAGCTTTTGTTTGTCTAGCCTCTGTGTCAACTCTATCCCAATTGGACAGGATTCATGCAAGGGGGCAATTCCTGAGTATGAAGCTGCTAAGTCCCATCTAGAAAGCACAAAAGAAGGCTATGTAGAGCTTGCTGCCTCAAGGTCAATAAACCCCACTTGAGAGCGAGCCCTTTATTGCCCTGAATCTGTTGCCTCAGGAAGATGCCCCAGCAAGAAGTAAGGGATCAAAGACAACTCACTGAGGTCGACTTTAAGTCCAACCATTATTCTAGACAAGCTAGGAGAACCACTGCTTGGAATGGCCCCACGGCCCTCCAAGATGCCTGCTGGCGGGAGCAGACTCTCAAATCTCTGAAGGGAAGGGGCATCTGGAAGCTCAGGGAACCTTAAGGGAATTGGAATTTCTGTCTGGAACATCGTGGCAGTGGAACTGTGTAGTAAGAGCTTTCCCCAAAAGTGCCTTAAGCAGCAACACTGAAAGCCTAAAGGTAACAGTTACACAGGAAGGGTTCCATATGCCATTGGCCTAAGCCTGGGCCACGGAAAACCAGCCTGTAACAAGGAACAAACCTACACTGGTAGAACACTAACACTATAACGCCTCAAGTTTTAAATTCAGGAAATAATTTTAAACATTTTTATTCTTTACTTTCATAGTTATCAATAT